>NW_015113946.1:166420-181319 GCF_001443285.1 Poecilia latipinna | reverse complement strand
AAAAAAAAAAAAAAAGGAGGGAAACACCCACACCGTTTGGGTTTTTCTTGATACCAACATCAACACAATAAATAACTATTTCCTGCAAGTGTCAGGATTTTGGGTTGTTTTATAGTTTTGATAAATCATTGTCTTACTCTTGTTTTGATTTAGATCCTCTTTGCCTCTGTTTTACCTTAGGTCAGTCCATTCTTACTTATTTTATATTATATCTACTCTTTATCATTTATTTATCGTCATGTTTCTCTCTCTCTCTCTCTCTCTGGAGAGATTACCGGAGAAACCTCCTGCTGGTTTCTCCAGTAATCCTCATGTACCCTATCCCCCGTTCGTTCCCACTCTCGCTTGTTGATTGTAAATCATGTATTCTGATATTTTTAAAGTAAATTATTCACCTTCACTTGCCTCCTTTGCCTGTTCTACATTGTGGACTGGGTCCATCATCGTCTCTATCGCACATTATTGGAGCTTGTTAACATGGAATGAAGTTTAGCTACAACAAGTTCCGTTCCCGACTGGTCTCACCTTTAGCATATCTCACGCAAATCTCACTCTGCCTCCAAAACAGAGGAGAGGGAACTCCTGTTTCTGTGCTGAAGTGGCTGGGAACAACATAATAAGTGCAGACACACATGCCAAATTGGGACAAAGCCTCTAACACGGCGGGGATGGACAACAAAAGGAGGCTGTGAAAAGTTTGTAATCTAGCTGAACGGAGTAAATCAGAGGATACGCAGATCCTCTTCATCTTGTCCAAATCTGGCTCTTTCTATATCCGTTCCCGTCTCTTTCTGTCTGCTCTGCTCTCTGTTCCCCTTTGTCAAGCAGCTCATTGTTCAGTCAGCTGAAAGCTATTTTCAAATGCCACACAGCCAACTGCATCAATGGCAAGCTAAATCTTGAACGCGCTTGTGCTCATACGCACCGTTTGCTTCATTGAGCAAGAAATGACTGTGGATGTTCCGATTAACCACACACATCTCCTCCAAAATGTCACATTGTGATGCCTCAGAAAGTAGCAATTTTAACACAAACCAAACTACCAAACATAAAGAGGATGCATGTATGCTGAAACAGTGCTCATGTATTTGAATGTACGTACTCCTCTTTATGTGTCGTCTCACCCTTTTCCTAGCAATGCTTGGGCCTTTGCTGCTTTAATGACCCGACGTCTCAGTGGGTGACATTAAAGTTTCATCTGACCTCGTCTGAAAAATGAATTCCCTTAAGCAAGTCTCTTGTCTGCTCCAGTGAAGCTGTTTATTGTCCATCAGGAAGGCATCATGACTCTGGAAAGACGCTGCCTGAAGGTTTCATGAAGTCTGCGCTTAATCAGAACTCGTGCATGCTCCGCTGAAATATCTACATACACTATATTAAAACCCCCACAGCACAACTCCATTGTTCTCACTGTCTGACATTATAAACTTTTCCTGTTTCAAGTCAGTGAGGATTACCCAAGTAAATTATTTCTATTAAATGTCTGAATCATAAAAGAAATATTTTTTTTAGGGAATTTTGCATTGCTTTCTTTTCATACAGGAAAACTGCTGTGATTTGAGCCATTTGGGAAAGCCCAGATTATGTTTCCATGTTCTTTGTAAGACACAACTGGGTTCATTAATAACATTAATTTTTCTTACATGGTGGCCGACCTGTGGAGGTATTTTAAGGCAAGACTTCTGACACGCTCCTTCACAGTGTGGCATCATGGGAAATCAAAGCAAATCAGCCAAGACGCCACAAAGAGAATCGTGGATATTTACAAGTATTGCTCATTTTAGGATACAACTTTGTGCCAACTTTATCTGCTCTATTAGACGCAAATATGAACATCGTGAAAACATTAAAGACCAGACAAAAGCAGAAGACCTTGGAATCTGGTTGAACCTGGTACGAGTTTTATTTGTCCTGCTAAAACGGTCTGAAAGGCCTGACTACAGTTCAGAAATATAAATTGTCAATTGAGCTTTTGTTTTTTTTGTTTTTGAAGTGGGCTTTAATATGCATCTCCATTTATGCAAGTAAACAAGTTCATGTTGCAGTCAGAAATTAGCAAAAATAATCCTGAATTCATGACTATGTCCTGAACCTTCAGACTGCATCCAGTCAGATTAGAGGTTGTCAAATCGTGACAAGGATAAGAGTAGATAAAGAAGAACTGTTGCCAGCAGACATGAAACAGGAAGCAAGATGCATGCAGGTTGAAAGAATCAAATTCCTCACAATATTATTTCACTGTTTTCTTCTAAATCCTGATGCAGCAACACCAGCACCAATGGAGTTGACTGGTGTTAGAACCGACAACCCTGATTGGCTAATGAGGGCCTGGAAGACATTTTATGTTGTTTTTGATCCATGAAAAAAAAAAAAAAACACAAATGCTCTTCTTTGCTTAAATGGCAATTAAAGTTGAGCAAAGCGTTGCTCATTCAAGTTGCAGGGACACATTGGGACACAATGCTCCTCACACGGTGGGGCTGGGTGTTGACAGTAAGTTTGCATAATCCCAACGTTTACCCCTCCTACTTTAGGGTTTAGGGAGGATTTTCTATAATTAATTACGCTTTTTTACGAGAACAGACCCCATAATCCGCTGAAACTGCCTTGCATACATTGTGGCTTTTGCAGTAATAGACTAGCAGGATCAAGAACTGAAGCTGTGCTATTCTAACGGACAGCAGCACCATCCTGTGGCTACAGAGAATAATAATTAACATTCTCTGTAGGTCTGGATTAAGACCTAAAATCAGAAGTTCATACTCTTTTGTAACAATAAGGGTAAAAGTCTTTATTTCACTCATCTTTATTTTTTTACTTATTTGCTTTTTCATTCTTGTACCTGTAGACTTTTTGCAGAATCTTGTCTCTATCTTATAACTCTCCCTTATAGCTTAGAACTATGTTTTTGTGACGAGTTTCCAGCTAAAACAAAGAAACTATTCTTCTTCCAGGATAAACACGCTCCACCATTGAATACAACTTCAGTTAAAAACTAAGGAAATAAATATCTGTACTACTCAAAATGTTCCCCTTTTTTTAACCAGCCTGAAAACAAAGTTATTTTTAAAGTCGTACTAATTAGATTAAACACAACAAACTCCCACACATTCATTTAATGAATGTACATATAAAGCTACAGCATATTCTGTAGTATTCTGCTCTCTGTTGCATTCAGGTGTAATGTTTGAATCACCTTTTTATTTGTGTTTTTTTTACTACCACACTAGTTGATCTATTATTATCATCATAAGCACATCTATATTTAATTACAATGGTATGAGAAAAAAACATTTACATTTGAATATACTCAGTACATAGAAGTACCTGGCATTATTAATTAAATGCAGCAATTAATTGATCATCAGCAGGTGTGAGTGAGTCAAGAAATCTAAAAATAAGCTTTATAGAGCTGCAATTGTCAAAATAGAGAAAGGCTGGAAGACATCAGAAGCATGGCCATGAATCAGGACAATAATCATAAAAACAGCAGCAAATCTACATATTAAAAGGAAAACATACCCCTTGCTAAAATGGCCAGTCAAAACTTTGACTTTGTTTCATTTGGTTTATGTGGCCCCCAATTATCATGAAATGTCATCTTTAGACCCTTTACAAGACAAATAGGACCAATTCAGATGCATTTCTGAAAATCAATTTAAAGAAAATTGAATTAGTTACAATATTTAATTTTAAGCATTTTAAATTAAATTGTATAAAAATATAATAATTGCATCAATCATATTCAGGCAAATACGATCCAATAATTTCAACTTATTTAATTACATGCAATCCAATTCAACTGTGATTATTACGCACAAAGTCAAATTCACTTAGTTCCAGCGATGTGGAAAACCGCCTAATCATCAGTCCTTACAATAATTACGGTATATACCTCGTTGGCAGCTCTGGCCATATTTATCACCAGTTTTCCTTATCAATTATAGTGTAATTTTCCTAAATTAACCGATTTACAGTATCTTGGAAGCACTAGAACGCACCTATGTTCCTTCACTATACTCAATATGAAACGCATTGATTGGCCTAATTGCTTTTTTGTTTAGTTTTTTCAACAATGACGCTGAACGCACCGTGAGCCTCAGTGCTGCTCTCCGCTCTCTCCTCTCATCCTTTTGTGTGCTGTGTCCAATCAGCGCGCAGACGCGGCTTGCTGCCCGCTAATTGGCTGGAAAGGAGGAAGATGCAGCGTCCAGAGAGGATACACTGAGGACTTTTTTTTAAAGCGTCCTATTGATGTGATTCTGGTCTGAAATGCCGTGACTGCTCGCGATTTTTAGTGTGTACAGTGCTGGGATTATTACCCCCACCCCACGGGGTGTTTGGTAACCTTTGCTTCAATTCCAGCTTTGGCTGCGTTTTGTTTGTTTATCTGGATCGTTTGATGTGATGTCGGCCTCTCGCGCTCCGTTTCCTGAAATCACGTCCGACAAAATGTAGCTCCGGGTTGTTTGCTGTGGTGGCTTTGTCTGTAAAAGGTAAGACACGTTTTAAGCAGGCCTTGAACACTCTAAAAATCTCCTCCTTCTAGATTTTAGTGGGAATTTATTGGCGACCTCCCACAAATATGGCCACTTCCGTCTGTGCAGTTAATTTGAATTTGAGGATTTACCCTTGCTATGTGTTTATGATTCACATTTCACATCATCTCACTTTTGTCGTTTTTAATATGTTTCATGCGGACTGTCTGCCATAGAACAACAGGCAAGAGGAAAGAAAAACAATGTTAAAATAAAATAGATAACATTAAAAATAACTAATAATAATAATAATAATAATAATAAATCTGTTTCTAATTTCATGCAAGTCTTTAGGGGCATGTGTCTCCCAGCTTTGCATGTTGAGTTAAAATTGTGTCTGAAAATAGCAATTTTCAAGTCCTTCTGACACATTTGTTGGATGTTTCAATTTCCAAGAACCTCCAGGAGTCTTGCAGGTTTTCCTCCAGGATTTCCATCCACACTAACCAGTCTCCCTGTTCATGCACTGCAAAAACACCAAACCTTGAATATTCCCTATTCTACTGGTAAATGTGTTTCCTTTATAACATCCAATTTCTAAGAACATATTCCTTCATGTTTCCTGTGACTGATGCCAAGCGAGTGGTTGTTGTCACCGTAGCTTACCAGCAGAGCGCACCTACAAAATAAGAGCAGTTCCCCCCCAAAACAGTTGGTGGCAGCAGTGACAAATTTCTAAACAGCATATATTTATAAATATAGGGGACTATTTATTCGCTTCAAGAAAATATTTCTGTATTTAGTGAATTGAAAAATAAATTTGTTTTGGTCCAAAGTGGCTCTGTTGTTGGCCACCCCTAGGTGGACATTTTCTAGATGGTTTTTATTTAGGGGTATCAGAGAAAAAGGGCCGCATAAAACAGTAAAGGCGTGTCACAACTTTCAGATTTTTAGTGATTCAAATTTTGAAAATATTGTAATTTTTCCTCTCACTCTTCAATTCTAAGTTAACTTATGGTGGCCCAGAAACACACGATTCATTTTGGAAGCATAATAATTTCAGAAAACAAAAACCTGGAATAAGTTCACAGGAAGTTACACGACAACAAATTCCTGCTTTTTTACTGCTGAGTAAAACACTGTTGAAGATCCAGGCGGCCTTCTCGTTGTTCCAGGTGTTGCTGTCCGAACAATGCGTGAAAGATGTCTGACGTTGAGAGCACGTATGCGGACTTCATCGCCTCTGGCAGGACGGGCCGCCGGAACGCCCTGCACGACATCCTGCAGAGTCCCACCGACCCTGACGGGCGAGAGCTGCCCCTCACCCTGTCTCTGTCCCAGCTGCACATCAACGCTGGAGGAGGAGGTAAATTAATCCACTATGTCTCTGTGTCAGTCTAGATTAAACAGACAGACAATGATGTTTAATGGTGCAGTTTTACGCAAAAAAAAAAATCTGAGGTTTACATTATGTTGTAATGTTTTTCCCTTCATCAGAAACAAAAAAATAAAATCCTCGGAGTGTTGCTTTGATTGTAATCTCCCGTGGCAACCATTGCTTCCGCCTCGCAGAGAGCCCCAGATCCCACGACTTTCTCACTCAGCTCTTTCAGACTAGCCGTCGGCAGTTTAGCAGACACCTGGTGGAGCTGTGGCAGCAGCTGAACTCATTTTACGAGCTACGACTCAGAGCAACGCTGGTAAAAAAGTTGTTAAGATTTGATGACTTCCTAAAGATGGAGTTTCAGAAAGAGCGGGAGTTTCTTAAAGAGACAGAAACCCAATTTCAAGATGTTTTTTTAAGTTGTATTTGACATATGTACCATTTTTTTAAACAACTGCTGGTGACATACTTACCTGATTGTGCTATATAATGGAAGACGCATAATACTGGCCCTTTAAAATTGAGTTGATTTTAATTCAGTATGTTTAAAAAAAATTTGACAGACTTTTGATAAAAGAAAAAAATTCATGCTTTTAAGAAAATTTTAAGTGTATCAATTAATCATTATCCGATGGATGAACTCAGTCAACTTTAGAGGACTTCATTGATCATTAACTTGCATTCCTATGGGATGTCAAGGCCTACATCGCACAACCGTGTCATTAACCGAGTCCAGTGGCTTTTCCAAATGGAGGAAGAAAACATAGGAGGCGTAGTTTGCTTGGTCCAGAGTGTGAACGTTCTTCACTTCTTCCGCAGACGAAGAAGACGCCGAGGACAGCCACAGCTCCTCTGCCTCAGCCCAGCGAGACGCAGCGCAGAGGAACAGCTAAGCTCCCACGTCCCCGCTCCACCAGACGGCGCGCCGCGGGACGGATTAAAGTCTCCGTCACAGTGGACCTGTTCGCTCGAAACAGTCCGGCGGCTGGAGGCTAGGACCATCGCCGCGGATACGCCTTCAAGCAGAGCCTTCGCCCCTGCTGAGGCGTCGAGATGCGATCGCTCGGTGCATCTTGCGAAGTGGAACGACTGATGCTTTTCAGAGTCGGGAGTACACAAGTGGTAGTTTTTTTTGTTTTTTTTTTCTTTTCAAACAAATTTAGCTTTCAGTCTTTGTGGTTCAATACACACACAGGCTGAAGGACTGAAAGGAGGGAGAAAATGGTGCTCTGTAATAGTCCGAGCAGTTTGTAGGACCACTGAGACATGCTGGTATAATGGGTCACAGTGGGAGTAGCATGATTGTAGAAGCAGTGGTGCCGATAGAGGCTGTATATTGCCAGTTAATGGTTTGTGCTTCCTTTGAGCCGACGCTAAAGCAGAGAGACATGGACTCAGCTGCAGCCGAACTGAAACACGGAGCTTTGGAAGTTCGATTCATGCCGAATTGTTTCCGCAGAGAACGAGATGTTCCAGAAGAAGAGTGACGTGACGCGTCCTTTAAAATGCGTATCTTTATTTTTTACACGTTTACAGTAATAATGCAAGTATTATCACAGCCTTACATGAGTAGTTTGTCAGGTTCGGAAATGCGTTTATTCAGTTTTGCGCTGCGTTAGAGAAGAAGAAAAGTCAAATTTTAGAGAAGAATCAAGCTCATCGGTTCACAAAAGCATCAAAACCCCACTGCTTTCACATTTGCTTGAAGATTATATATCTGGATACAGGTCAAGGGTCAAGGGTCAGTCTCATTTAATAAAAAAAAAAGAGGAAAAAAATAATAATACAATAATAATTAAAAAAAATTATTTCACTATTTATCCTATCAACCAAAAAAAAAGCTTTCTTTTTTTTTCTTTTTTGCAAAAATACTCCTAGTCACAAATACACTTTCAACTTCTGAAGAACGAATAAGGCCGCTGCTCCTGTGTTACTGAATACAAATGAGACTCAGGGAAGTCATTTTGTGTGCTAAAAACATCGTGATGCATAAAAAGGGCTAATCTGTGACCTTTTAGGTGCTGACGGAAAGTTAATTATGCAACCATCTGTGATTGTGGCTTCGCTTTTCAATACATGTTAATTTGGTTAAAGCACTTATTGATATTCTTAGTTCACAAAGCTAAAAAAAATGCTTATTAAAAGAGACAGAATGCCACTGTGGGGTGTAGATTGTGCTTCAGATCATACATGGATTATTAGAGAATTATTTTTGTTAATGTATACCACACTTGGATTCAATGTAAACCATTAAATCAGTGGGGTCAGCTCTTCTTTTAGACTTCAATACCTACCGACTTCCGTTTCAACCCAAGGAGTCGCCACCTTCTGGCAGTAAGGAAGAATGCACTTTCAGGCCCGTCTGTAGTACTGCCTTGTTAAATTAGAAACGTTACCACTGTGTCTTCTTGGCGTGGTTTTTTTGTTGTTTTCTCTACTGATTTGCACAATAAAAGTAACACTTCCTTATTCCGAAAAGGTAATAAAACACAATGTGATTTTTCTTCTGACCTTTGAGATGCAATTCACTTTATTTTTCAGGGTGAGTCACATTTACAGCCAGATTGTCTTTCCTGGTAGGACACTGTCCATGCATTTTGACTGGCCTGTAGAGTCTTTCCTTTCTTTTCACCCCCCCCACCTCCCCCACTGATAGTTTCTGTCCACTTGTTTCCTGGTCCAAAGAGCAACACGTTTAATTTTTATTATTTTAGAGGACAGGTGCAGATCACCTCAGCTGCAGTGGTGTCTCTCTTTTCTTCTTCTTCTTCCTCTCAGTGGTAAGCGCGGTGGCCAAAAACCGACAAACTACTCCTAAATGTAAATATGCAACAGTCAGCAGATCTTCCAGGAACACTAACTCGTGTGTGTTTGTGCGAATGTTTGGCTGAATAGCATTCCTGCTCATTTGTATAAAAATGTGATACAAGCTCATTATTTGTATAAATCCATCTGCATGTGTCCTTCCACCCCCACACACACCACAGCCCCCCCAACCCCCCTTCACTACAGCTTCAACTCTGACTCCTATACCACGACGATACTGTAGAGAGCAAACATACTGTAGCTCTCATGTTGTTTGATTTGTGAGTCATTTCTAATTCTGCTCGTCATAATTCCACATGTAGAATATTTGCATGGTTTCCTCTTTCTTTCAGACTCTCTGTAAGTATATTTTCTATTTCCTATGTTAAACAAAGTTTAATAAATGATCAATAAAAGAAAAGAGGAGTCTGGGGGAGAAAGTTACTTGTGTTGTTGCAGTTCCACAGCTCGACCAGCAGGGAGCGTGGAGGCAGAATTGAGAATAAAGACACAGTTCCTTTGAAAAGTTTTTATTTTCACTTTGCGCCATGCTACACTGATAGATTTCAATGTATTTATTTGGGAGTTTGACACAGATTTGTGCATTGTTATGAAGTGGAAGGAAAAGATTCATGGGTCTTTTTTATTTTTACAAATGAAAATCTGAATGGTGCGGTGTGAAAAAAACAAAAGCCTCAACACAGTGACTCTTGAGGACTGGAGTTACACACCGCTATCAATCCGTTTTCCCCGTTTGACTGTGATCCGCTTCTCTGTTTAACCTAAAGAAAGGCATGATGCTGCCACCACCGTGTGTCCGCCCTGAGCGGGTGTCAAGTTTGATTTCTGCATCTTGCAAAACTTTTAGGCAATCATATGAAGCTCAAACAGAACATAATAAAGTTTTTCTTTGTACTAAAACATGGAAAAGTTTAAAAGGGGGATTGAATACTTTAGCAAGGCATTGAGGAGAATTATTTGGAGGTTTTAAAAAGGTCCCATTTAACACGAGGTGTTTGGCAAATGGAATCTGTTGCTGCAGATTCTATGAGAAATGCAGCGTGTGTGTGTGTGTGTGTGTCAGTTGCTGATTATGCAAATAATCATTAGACAATTGTACCAGGAAGTTTGGGTAAGATAGAAAAATCCCCAAGCAGCTACTCTGAGTTCCTCATTCTGCCGTAGCTGTCCACGACGGCCATGTGACCCTCTTGTCATGCTGTGCGTGTGTGTCAGTGTGTGTCAGCGCTCGAATGAATAGGACGAAGGGCAATTCTGAGGAATAGAAAAAAAAGAAGAAAAAAAAAAGTTAAGGAACTTCTACAGACTGGAAAACAACGCGGTCGCTTTACTTCACCAGGGATACGGAGGTAAGACACCGCTGGGGGTCAAATGTGTTTAAAATCAGTTTGTTGAATTGAAATTTTTTGCATTAAATAGTTGGATTGTTAGATAAAGTAATGTGTTAATAGATGCCAAGTTTGCAAAAACGACCAGCCTTTTTCTTAAGAGTTTCTGAATGAAACCTTAAGTTGTTCATCTCGAAGACGCCTGCATGTCGTCCCGTCTTTCCCTGCCTTTCTCATGGGAGCGCTGCTAAAAGCAGGTTGTGCGTTGGTCACGGTGTGGCACACGGGAGAGCGAGCGCAGGCTCCACATCTCGACTCTCCGGTTTCCGGCTGTTTACCGCCTGTCATGTTAAAAATACAGCAGAGGCACTGAACCAGCAGCATGAAAAACACACACACACACACACACACACCAGACCCAGCTGCATGTCTCCCTTCGATTTTGCCCACTGCGGTTTTGGTTTCTGAGCTTCCTTTTAATCTTTGTGGCGCTCCTCTGAACATTTGCCCCCCTTGTTCTCTTGTTTAAACATCGGTAATCAGCCAAACTGAGCTCTGCAAACTTCCATGTGGATATTTTAGTGACATCAGTGGACACAAGTTCAGCTCTAGGAAGAACAATGATTCTTTTGAGGTAGTCAAGAATAATAATAATATTTAAAAAAAGAACTTGTTCGATTTTAAGCTTTGCACAAATATTTGTAGATCTGAAGGAAAGATCTGGAAATGTTAGACGCCTTGAAGATGGACTCAGTCACTTGTCGCCGTCACCGGGTCAAAGATTTACCAGATCAGGTGTTTGAGTTCATTGCTACACTGTAAAAGTGAAACTTAAGTTCATTTAAATGTTAGGTTTTTTTTTTTTTTAAATCACAAAAATTTAATTTGTAAGTTTAACACTGTTTTCAATATACTTGATTTTTTTTTTTTTTTTAGTTTAAGTGAATAAAAACTAGTTTGGTGTTTTAACCTGCCAAGTTCAACGCGATCAAATATTTGCAGGTATTTGGTGACTGAAAACAGCCGAATGTGCTCTGATAAACTAATTCATCAAAGTCTAACAGGTTTCTTAAAAATGACCTCAATTAGAAAGATGAACGTTTAAAACCTAGATTTGATCTAGATTTGCTTCCTGTTTAGAATAGGAACAATGAGACGGACGCACCTTTTATTTTGGTGCTTGTAAATGTAATCAATCACATAAATGATGACCTTCGCCCAATATTGCTCATAAATATGAGTTAAACATGGGGGGGGGGGGGGGCAAAAAATTTTTTTTTGTCTTGGAAAAAATATCCAAGCCAACGTAACCCTTTGGTCTCTGATGTCACACATTAAAGAAACTTTTGTACAGTTTTCTTTCTTGATGTGGCATCCCAAGATTATCAGTGATCATCACTTCTAAAATAGTCTAGATGCACCCCTGGAAGGGTTTCTGTGAATTCGGCTTCAACTGCAGGGTGAACAAAAATCGACTAACGTGACATTGGTTCAGAAGGTGCAACGTTTTTAACGTTAATGATTGATAAGGCATGTAAAGACACGCTTCTTTGTGCTAAACTACAGATAAAGAAAGTGATTTATGGCAATTTACAAGGACAACTGAGAAGCATATTTGAAGAATATTAAAGACAAGAACTACACCAAAGTAGTAATGTCAACATTTAAACATCAGGCTAACTGCATTGTTTTCTAACCAGGATCAAATTGGAGTGTATTAAACTGACTTTGAATCAGGGATGAACCGATTGCGTCGACTGTGGGTTTCTGTCCCATAACATATTTTTTAAAAAGCCTGACCAATACTGATTTTTTTTTTTAAATAACTAACGCTGTCATGTGTTAAAAGGTCACACCTGAAATGTTTCAAACTTATCTCGTTGAAAAAACTTGAACAATATCCGTGAAACAACACAAAGTTGATTCAACTGCATGCGAAATAGAGCTTTCAGATCTGGATGAAAAGTCTACACTCGAGGTCCAAATTGCTAAATTAACATTTTAAAAATTAAAACCTGCACAGCAGGTGAGGCTACAGAGACGACTGAGCCTCTTGCCAAAAATAAAGTGCACAGCAGTCGCGGTTGCTTCAATGAAAATCACAATGTTTGAGGTCAGCTGAGGACAAACTAGACCAACAACTTGAGTTTTAGGCTTCTTTGCCCGAGACAAAATGTCCAAATGCAGCAGCTTTGCGGCCACAGCATGTATAGATGTGACGTGGTGGTCGGCGGTTTCAGTCAAACCACACTCACAGCGCAGCGCAAGGGGACAGTGGCTGATTCTTTGCAGACACAGAAGAGATCAGTGGATCAGAGCGAAGTCACATGTAAGTATGTCACCTCAAATTAAGGAAATAATAGGGATTGATTGATTGGGGCACTCCAATTTTAAACCTCTATAATGTGTTTGAATTGACCATCTACTGTAAG
Source organism: Poecilia latipinna (assembly GCF_001443285.1). Lineage (NCBI taxonomy): Eukaryota > Metazoa > Chordata > Actinopteri > Cyprinodontiformes > Poeciliidae > Poecilia > Poecilia latipinna. Next base: position 168,871 of record NW_015113946.1, on the reverse strand, counting down.
ATGCTGTGGACTGCGTAACAATTAACTGATTGTATTTTTGAGAACGGAGGAATGGAAAGTTTTCTTGTAACACGTTGGACAGTAACATCAGACCCATCAAATTATTAATGACATTGGAATGTTGACTGCTGTCCTCTAATATCGTATGTTGAAGCAGGAGTATAGTGTGTAACTGACATACTTATGATGAGCATAATCTGAGTCAGTGGGGAAAATATAGATGTTGAGTGCAAGAGGCACAGAAAGGAAACCTTGAGGCACCCCATGTTTGATTTTATTTTTTGTTGTAGGAATTTATAGTTGCTGGATGACACAGAAAGCCTGCTAAGTAAAACCTGAACCAGTTATTAATCAAATGGCACCAAGATAGACTGAAATCAATGTAGTGGTGTGCACAGAAACGCAGCTGTAAGCACTGGAAATATACATACTGCTGAATATTTTTGATCAAATCTGAGTGAATTTGTTCAATCGTTGCCATAAAAAACAATTATTACACTTGACCGATGAAGCACCGTTGTTTTTGTCGGGGGGTTTTTTTTCTCTATGTACAAGAAATGTACAAAATGTTACTTTATGTGATTTTCAAAGTGTGCCGCTTGCACCAGAACATTTCAAGCATAACCTATGCTTAGATGCAACATTCAACGACGCTAAATTGGCTCCAGACTTATTGCTGTCGTCAGGTTCGCTTTGTTAGGCCGGAAGACATGACAATGTTTTAATTGCAGAGGGAGAAAAAAAACAAAAAACAACAAACAAAACATAAAGAGCAAGGATGAATGAATCACACAAGAAGAACAACAAATGCAACAATAATCATATTTCTACATTATGGTAAATGGACTTATTTCATGTTGCGCTTTCATAGTCATAACAACTCAAAGCGATTTGCACTAGAACCACATTCGGCCATCTGCACTAACCAACACACACACGCACACACACACGCACACACAGGCCTTCACTTACCAAAGAACATTGACATGCAGCAGAGAGAAGCTGGAATCAAACCCACGGCTTTGGGACTGCTCTACGGATATACAAACTCACCAACTGCTTTGTGGAAGTAAAGCCGATCATAAATATTTTTATATTGCCACGTCTCATTTCATACTTTAACAAGTTAAAAAGCACTGTCTAATATTTCTAATTTTACATTGGATGTATCTGAATGTTCATCTATTTCTGGTCGTCGTTGCACACAATCATTGTAAACTTCCATTCTCCAACGACTCTACTGACTGTAGTCCTGTTTTAGAGCACCACCACCGTACTTTCTGCTATAAGGTTTTCATAAAGGTTTTTTCATGTATGTTAATATTTTATTATTTTTATTCATTTTAAAATTTGTGAGATATCTGAAGTTTTATGGCTTTTTCTTGAGGATAAAAATGGACCGCAAACCTATGCAGAAAATGCAAAAGCAAAGCAGGTCAATCATGGGCTTTCCATCGCTTTCATCCCTTCTAAGATAAAAAAAAAAAAAAGGTCACTTCCGTAAGAAAGTTACTGTTTATTATCCCGTGGATTATCAAGGGGTGATTAAGTCATATCTGACACTTTTTGTGTGTGTTGGTAGTCTGAATGGTTTAAAGGGCCGTTTTCATGTGCAGCTCCATCTCAACCTTACAGACATAAACATGCAGTGAATAAATCAGTTTTCAATCACTTGTTTTTGGCATTAAAGAGTTGGCACGTTTTCACTCAGGCTCTTTAAATGTACGTATATAGAGCGGCTTTAGATGGAAATCGTAAGGTCCCCTTCGGAAGAGCCACTTTTGCTCAAAGCGCTCCGTCCGTGAGAGGATCTGCAGTTTGGAACTCACTTCCTGTTGACTTAAAGTCCGTAACCAGTTTTAGTACATAAAAAAAATAAATAAAATAAAATAAAAAACACTCTGGTTATGTCAAAAACAGAACTGTATCAATTTTTGATGTTTTATGTTTCACTCTTTGTTTGTATATGTTGTTAACATTATTTTGTGCTATTTTAAATGATTATCACTTCAGTTTTTGAGGTGCTGTTTAAAAGCCCATGAAGGGACAAGTGCTGAGAATTGTAACGCACCTTGACGCAAATATGGGATGCTGCTCAGTTTGTCTGTCGATGCGTGTCTGTCTCTATCAAACTATATATATATATATATATCAATATATATATATATATATATATATATATATATATATATATTCAATTTTAAATTGACATTTTTGACTGTATATAAAATAGACCAGGGTGTATTTGCTAAATTATTGCGAGGTAACGCAAAGGAAATTCCCTGCCCAGACCCCCATGTCCACTAGGGGACGTTTCTGACAGGAAAAATGTTTAAATATTCCAGCCAGTCTTGTGCCAATACGTTTCTGATGGCATGATTTTTTTTTTTTTTTTTTTTGGTGTGGGGGTTTTTTTTTTTTTTTTTTTTTTCCCCTGGGGTCTTTTTTTCC
>NW_015113946.1:71045-163222 GCF_001443285.1 Poecilia latipinna | reverse complement strand
TTTTTTTTTTTTTTTTTTTTTGTGTGTGCGTGTTTTTTTTGTTTTTTTTTTTTTCCCCTGAGGATCTTTTATCCAGATATTAGTGGAGGTGTGTAAATATATACACGAGTGGGTTGGATGTTCATCCAATGTCATAAAAAATAAAAAAAACCTCAGAAATAAAAAAATTAATATGACCTTTATGTGGACAGTGGATAGGAAGTGTATGTAAAACTCCTAACAGAGCTGCATTGATGATTCCTTTTGGCCGTTGATACGTTTCCTTCTTTGTTTTTTTTCCCAAACCGGTCTCCTGGACTCTAAAGAGCATCCATTGACCTAGACGACCCGTTTTGTTTTTCTGGATAGGAGCAGAAATTGTTTTCCTGCTCCCATTTTGAAAAAAATATCATTACTATTAAGATTATCACCTATATTTTTTCTAACTTCTGCTTTCGTTATGCATAGATATTTTTTATTTTGCCCTCTGGAAGTGTTGGACTTTTTTTTTTTTCCCATCTTGCCGTTTGATATACTCTGTTAATTCATCAAGACTTCACAGATTTTTGCAGTAATGTCACTTCTCTCCACTGAAGGATCTTTGCCTCGATTTAAGATTCACTCAGTCGTCGGCATGCTTATCTTGTTTCCTTATGGCCACAGGGTATTTGCTGGTGTAAATAACTCTTTCTACATCATGATAATCCATCATAATAACCTGCGCAAAAATAGAAATATTGCTGCTGCAAGTGGTGGCATGTTCCTTCCTTCTCACTCTGGTGACAGAATGTGTAATCCTGACATTCACCAATTCCAGGTGAATGTTAGAATCAGTAGTGTCTAAATATATACCTCTTCTCTATAGCACAAGAAGCCAGTTAGTTGTGGCATCTGCTGAAAGTGTGCTCCATGATAGATAGTCAGAACAGGAAACTTTTTTTTTTTGTTTAGTTTTTTTAATGCTCGTGGTTTGGTTTTGAGGTTGCCTGTACCTTTGTGTCCACGCTGGTGTAACTATAGCGATGGATCTGGCAGGTTGCGGCCTGGACGCCGATTAGCAGAAATAGTCCGACCAGAAGCCACATTGATGAAACGAGGGCAGTGAATCTTTTATTGCTCTGAAATGATTGGAGCGGCAAAGTCCTGACAAAAATAGGAATATTTTTTGTGTTTGGGTTCCTCCTATTTGACTCAAGTGTTGATCTTTAAATTAAACTAATGAATCGTCGTTTTTCTCTTGGCCGATCTCAGGTAGGTTTACTGAGCAGCATCTGATTTGCACTACACAAGTACAGCTGATTGAAGCTGAACAGAATGATAGTTTGATTTGACTTGCAATTCATCTGAAAAGATCCGATCCAAAGCGAACACTTTTGGGTTGGATTTTCACCGAAAGATTTAGACTGATCCCTCATAAATTCTGACTTATCCGATTTCCACTCGCAGAGTTTATTTCGAGTCAGAGTTCGACTCGGTTGCATTCTTGTAAAGGTTGCAAACTCCTGCTTGTAATTTTCTTTTATTGGCTTTCAATTTGACCTAAAATTGGCAGCGATTTAACTTACAGCTGAACCTGTTTACTGAAACCCAACAGAACACAAGTAGATTTAATGTAACAGGTGGAAACAGAAACACAGACAAAGTCATGCGACGTCACCAAATATCCTGCATGTGAGACAATAGAATCCGTCTTGATGAAATAGCCGTTGGTGAACCACACTAAACAAAGAGAGGAAACGCACATTTTATCAACACCAGATTATGTTTTATAAAACACATCTACATGTTATCACATATGTGTTTTGCATTTGCACATCTGCATTTTACTGCAGACCATGCCTGGTACACAACGCAGAACTTCGGCAGAAGTTTAAAGTGTCGCAAGTTCCTCTCTACTTTTTGCTCCTACTATTTATATTCTGTTTTACAACTTCTGTCGTGCAGTCAGATTCGAGGAATTGACAACTGCAATTGATTTTGGCTGCGTGCATCCAGGGCGATGACCTCAGCACGCCGACTCAGAATGCCTTGAGTTAGCGTCGATTCTCTTGAGGGGATTTATTTGAAGTAACTAAGGGACCAAATCGCTATAAGAATTAGGAAAAGAGAGGAACGGTCGTCGAGCCCTGTACGCTCACAACCTTGCTAAAATGCCAGATGTTTTGTTCACATAAGATTATTAGAAATAATTCCAGAACTTTCTTTTTCCACCTTTAATGTGTACATCCTGTAGAAATCAGTTGCAAAAATAAAATAGCAAAAGGAAAATGCAAAAAAAAAAAAAAAAAAATCAGCAAAGTTGTAACAACCTGGTTAAATAAGTTAAATAACCATTTAACTGTTCCACCTTTAGTTTATAAAGTATTAAAAAGAACGGTCTTCTTTAGTGGGAGTCAGTCAGCAGCTCATATCATGACTTGTTTATTATTGCCGTTAGTTAAAATGCAAAGTGGTGGGAAACGTCTCGGTAGTTTGAATTTTATTTCTCGTGTCCCGCAAGGACAAACACGTCAGACTGGTTTCAAGAGCGGCTCTCGATATCCTGCTCTCCGCGCTTTGCTCGTGTGCCAAACAGGAATACAAGCAAAAAAGTAAAAACGAAATTTACAAATCATAATGATTTTACGGTGAAGCTCTGTTCTGCGTCCCAGTTTAAGCTTCTGATCGGTGTTCTTGCTTTTACGTGTGCAGTGCAGGTATAAAACTTTCCAGGGGAATACTTGCGACGGTAATTCAAATGCCTGCCACATTTGTTTCTTTCTGCTTCGTTTGCGTCGCGTATTACGTCAATAATTTGGTGTCATTATGCATCGTCGATCTATTTTAGTGTGCAGGGTTTCATCCTGCATCAGCACAGAAAGTGCAGTGATGCGTAATATTATTGCTGCCATTTCTGACCAGGCAGTCAGATTCTTTTTATTCATTTGTTTTTGTGAAGATTAGTTCATCAAAATCCACCAATCCAAACAACCGTATTGAATTCTGCACAACTTTCTATTGACCTTTTTGTTTTGTTTGTTTGTTCATTTGTTTTACATGGATGCTGTATAATTTCATTTGAGTTTTTCTTCCCCCCCATTTTCCATTTGACTAAAGCAGAAGTTCACAACCTTTACTCTCCATCTAAATAAAACCCGCTGAGTGACACAAATATTACATGACTTTATAATTTTCAGAAACGCATATCGAAAGAAATATGTTGTAGTCGGGTAAAAAAAAAAAAGCCATTTTATTTTAGTTTATAGGTTCTAAAAAGAAGAAAAATACTTTATCCAAGAGAGAAATAATACAATTTCTTCATTGGGATGTTGACATTTCCAATTTTACTATATTATTATTACTATATTATTTCCAGTATTACTGACTATTTTGGTGTCGTTCTATTGTAAAAAAAAAAATTGTTACCGGAAAACAAATGAAAAACTGTTAAAATATGCATTTGTTGTTATATCTTTATTTAAAATCTTTAGTTTGTTCTTTCACATTTTTAGCCAAAATTATTAAGATCCATAACGGGAGATTCAAAGAGACACTTATGGTTGTTAAACAAATCAGGAGACGTGTCCAGCGAAGTGATGTAAAGAGAGAAAAAAGCCTGTCTCTGTAAAATAAACTGAATCTTTTCAAAGATTATCACAGAAACGGTCACCACGAAGCAGAAGGTAGATGTCGTAAATATTTCCATTTTGCACAAAATTATTAATCTTAATCACGAAGGCAGTTTCGATGTGAAAGTCAGTCTGTGATTTATATAGTTTCCGCATGTAGAGGTAATAAAAGTCTTTATGACCTTTATGGCCGAGTTCAGGGAAGTCAGAAAATGCAGCGCGGCAATCTCAGTGATAATGACAAGCAGAAAGAAAACGAGTAACCGTGAAAAACAACTAATAAAACTTTCAGAACAATTAAGTAGAAGGTGGCAAAACAAGAATTGTAAAAGAAAAAGTGGGTCGCGCAAAGGTCAATGCTTTCGGGCATCTGGAGTAAAAAATAAGCTCCGACTGTTTACATCATGTTCTGCTGAGGATTTCATCTTCTCATCAGCTCTGACCAGCTTCCTGCATAACACTCACACCGCCAATGTGCTACTGTTGCAATAGCTTGATGTTTTCCTGAAGAGCACGACTCTCTCATAGTTCTGTGGACTTGAGCTGTGGGTCTCTGCAGCTCCTCCAGAGTTTCCAGTTCGGATCGAAATCGTAATTTTTTTTTCTTTTCACGACCTCTAATGCATTCCAAAAATCTGAAATATGGCCCTGAATGAGAATCTCTACTCCCTTTTACATTTTTTTATTTTATTTTTTTACCCTCACGAAAAATAGGAACAAATTGAAACAAAACATCTGGCTGCTTCACAACTGGTATTAGCAGCTTCAGGCTCCATCTGACACAAAAATCGCATCAGAAATATTTGGACTTGCAAAGAAGCGAAAACAAAAAAAAACAAAAACAAAAAACGCAGGTGCCCGTTTTGTTTGAGCAGCCGTTCATTTTAACAGACTGTGCCGCTCTTCCCTTTTCTCTCTTCCCCCAGCCTCTCGACCCCAGCAGGCGGGATGGGCTGTCTGAAGTCCACGCTGAGCGGCGGCCTGGCGAGCGGTGTGGAGAGCAAAATCAGACAGCAGGCCGAAAAACCGGAGCCGGCACACTACGTCAGAGACCCCACCTTCAACACCAACAGGGTGAGTAGAAAGGAAGCTGAGCCCAGGAGGAATCCGTTTGCAGCTCTGAACCCGAACAGATGTGACACAAACGTGTCTTAAACGTTTAAAAAATAAATAAGTAAATTAAAAGCATGAACGCTCGCAGAAACGGTTCAATCTCTGTTCTAAACTAAGAAGGTTTCCACCGTTTCGCAATAAGATGACTAAATTGTTCCCCAAGTGGTCAGAACTTCCCGTTCTCCAATGACGACGATTATGGTCTGGAAATGCGAAATGAACACATTCTGAATGTGTGCAAAAGCTGTTTTAAATCAACTAAAATAAAAATACAATTCAAAATCTGATGTTGTGCTTTTCTTTACAGAATAACTCCCTGCTACCAGGTCAAAGGTTCCAGCAAATGGAAGGTATCCCTTCTTTCCCTCTTGCATTTACTTTGCATATCTGGTGAAAGTGTTCCTATGTTACCTGGAGTAAAGTAAGCTGACGGCTAAAAGCGACTTAACGAGGGAAAAAACAAACAAACAACATAACCATAATAGCATTAAAAAGTCAGCATTTTTCACTGATATCACAACAAACAGTTAACGCTTGGAAATTTTCACTCTGTACCACAATCACCTTTCCATTTGATTTGTTTTCTAATTTAGTCCTGTCATGCAAGATGAAATTACAGAAAAAGAAACGTTTTTCTCAAGTTCCTTTATTCCGGTTTAACAATCTAAACATTTTAAGAGGCCGGCCTCGCAGACGTGGAGGATCAGAATATCAGCAGAAACATGCAAAGAGCTGGTCAGAAATCTTGATCGCTGTAATTCCATCAAATATATTTCCATTGACTATTGAGAGAGAAGATCTAAATAGTTGCCATTCATTTATTCAAATGCAAAAAAAAAAAAAAAAGGTTATTTCTTCATAATCAACACTTCTAATGTTTCGATCCTGTTCAAACTTGCTTTACAACCACTGTGTGTTACTGAGGGACTCTTTATATTGCGTTGGTGTTTAAAAATGTCAACCTCCGTGTTTTTTCTGCTTTAGAGAAAGAGTCAACTTTAAAAGTGGTGATTGGTCTTTATCCTTACGAGGCGTTGCATCAAGACGATTTAGGATTCAAGAAAGGAGAGAAGATGAAAATCCTGGAAGAGTAAGTGGGCTGATTTCTAACTCGGACTCATGCAGCTCAAACTGTGTCTTGGTAGTTCTACATTCTGTCAGGAGCGATAAAAGTCAGAGTGACCTCGAGGTCCAAGTCCTTCTGTCTTTAGAAGGAATCTTTGTTGAGCAGTTCTGCAAATTAGCCTTTGACCAGACGGCCGGTAGACGGGACAACGGTCACTCTTAACTCTAATGTAGTTTAATGTCCTGTTCCTGCACAAATACATCTAGATAAATAACAGTATCTTTCACAGTTAAGTCAGAATCTTCAGCATGGAAATAATGTTTCTCCTACACTCCAAATTCTTGACTGTGAGGTGAACTGGTTTGACTAAAATGCCTTTATGTGAGATTGTGCAGAAATTGCGTCTCGCTGGAGATTGGCGTCACTTCAATCTCCAGGAAATGGATAGATGCTGGATTTGACACAAATCACGGGATTTGTGTCAATTAGTCCAGTGATTATATTGTGAACGGCGCCTGAGAGCGTCCACAAAATAATAGGAAACTTTTTTTACTGCTTTGGGTGCAGGGGAAAAAGACAAACCTCTTCCAGACTGTGTAAGCTGGGTTGAACTGAATAATTATTTTTGGCATAATATCGTCAGAAAATGTGTTTTGGCATAAATGTAAGGAAATGTTTTCCCTGTTTGTTTTCAGACACGGTGATTGGTGGAAAGCTAAGTCTCTAACGTCCAACAAAGAAGGATTCATCCCATCCAATTACGTTGCCCAAGTCGATACCATGGAAACGGAAGAGTGAGTATGATGTTGGATGAAAGTTTTAACTTTGCCTTATCAACAACGTTACTGCGTTAATGCATCTCACTGTAAAAAAATAAAATAACATAAAATAAAATAAAATAAAAATCACTCTGAAATCATTGCAGGTGGTTTTTCAAAGACATCACAAGGAAGGATGCAGAGAGGCAGCTGTTGGCTCCCGCAAACAAACCAGGCTCTTATCTTATCAGGGAAAGCGAAACATCCAAAGGTATTAAACAATTTTCCCACAAAATTCCTTCACAATTCAGCATCTGGGGTTCAGAGTGAGACTTGTTCCCTTCCCTCTCTCCTCCCCACACAGGGAATTTCTCCTTGTCAATCAGAGACGTCGATGGCCAGGGCATGGATTCGGTGAAACATTATAAAATCAGGAAGTTGGACAACGGCGGCTTCTACGTCTCTCCCAAAATTTCCTTCCCGGACATCAGCAGCATGCTCAAACATTACCACAGTGAGTATGGATCGGGAACAGAAGGGGAAAAAGCTTGAAATCACAGCTGAGAGTGAGGTCACGGCATGTTGACTCAGACTTGCCGGTTCCCACTGTAGGATTAGAAAATACTGGAAAAGTTTGGGAATTTTGTTTTTAGAGTGACGGTCAGAAGGGAACATACAGTAACCAACATTTTGAAATGTTGCTTGGATTGTAATCCTCTTTGTGACAACCAAGAGCAAATTTATTGGTAAATATTGCTCCTCAGTTATGTATCGTTACAATACGATTTCATATTTAATGCTCCCTTATTTGTTGTCATTTCTAGATCAAACTGCAGGGATGCTTTTGTGCCAATTTGGGTGCATCTCAGTTTGAAAGGAGGAAATTACATCATATGACACATTCAAAAGCCAAAAAAAATTGCTAGCTAATATGTGCTGAAAATGCATTTTCCCCTTTCCAGATTTCTCAGGATATTGCTTCCTTGTCTTTGTTTCCCAGAAAATAAATTACTTTCCAAGTAGCCAAACTTATTTTACTTTCAGTTTTTATGCTTTCCACGACTAATGAGTCTTTAGCTTCCGCTTTGTAGCGCTTCATGAATAGAGTGAGGTGTTAAGGTTAAATTTACACTTAATCATCACAAGAAAACACCAAAAAAAATAAAAAGTGCCTTTGTGCCTCTCAGCCAGGTCGGACGGTCTGTGCCGCAAACTGGAGCGTCCGTGCGTGAAACCCAAAGCCCAGCGGCCGTGGGACAAAGACGCCTGGGAGATTTCCAAAGACTCGATAAAGTTCGTGAAGAAACTGGGAGCGGGACAGTTTGGAGAAGTGTGGATGGGTAAGAAAGGAGCAAAACATTTAAATTAATCAGATCTATTCATTTCTCAAGAACCTTTTTTTTATTATTAAACCAAGAAGGTGTTCTTGGTTTAACTGAATCTCAAACTCCAGTCCTGGAAAGGGTTTTTGCTGTGCAGTAGGCAAAGTAAGTGGTTTAGATTCTGTGGCCGACTGCAATCTTGACGCCTCAGAGCACTTCCTATTGTGACGGCTGTGTGTCTAAATAAGCCTGAGAACTAAATAGCTCATCATTGCAGGACATTTTATGCCGTGCCTTTAAATAGACTTCTGCTTTGTGCCGGAGAAACATTTCACTAAAGTCTCTCTGCAAAAGGTTTCAGAGTCCAAAATCTCTTATATTACAGATCTTAACTTGAAAAAGACAAATGCCTATGAATTTCACGACTCGACTCTGATGGATGTTATTACACCTGGATCATTTGATGACCTACAGAAATGAGTCTATCCTGGTATATGTGCTTTGGAGGTCAACTTGTTATCATAGAGGGGGGGGGGGAACTCAAAGACTTATTTGCATTGGAAGTTCAGAGACTATTAAAGTATAATGTTTGAAAAATCTGCAGTATGATCTAAACTTTCAGAGTCCAGATTATGAGCAAACCTTTCTGTTTTCCTTGTGAAAGTTGTGCAACCACAACAGATGTGATAATCATAATACAGTTTGACTTTAATACATTTCTATTCAGACTTGACTTGTAGATTTGAGACACATTTCACTAAGTTCCCTGATATTTCTGCAGATAACCGGTGACTAACAATTGCAAATTTTTAAGAGAATAACTTGAACCTCAGTTGGATTTTGTTAGTCGAGCTGACTGCAGCTCGGCTGTAGCTCAACATGGCCGACCTACAGGTTACAGTAGGGGTTGGATTACCTACTGAACATGAGATCAACTTGCTACAGAAATGTCTTCATCTAAAAATCCTTTTGTTCTGTTTGTTATAACAGAAAACGAAGCATACTGCACACTTCACCTTCATTCTAAGTTGAAGTTTTCACCTGTCGCTCAATATGCAGTGTACCGTACTGAATGTGGAAGACGTTTGCCTTATCCAGTTCGTTAAAGTGTTTGTTTGGCACATTAAAAACACAACAAAAACAAATAAACTAAGTCTCATTTCAACAGATCTCTAACAGTATACTCTATTCCCCGTTTCCTGTTTTCACGCTGTGCGGCGTCAGCTTACTACAACAATGCAACCAAAGTGGCCGTGAAGACCTTGAAGCCCGGCACCATGACCGCCGAGGCGTTCATGGAAGAAGCCAACGTGATGAAGACGCTGCACCACGACAGACTGGTGCGGCTCTACGCCGTCGTCACCAAGACCGAGCCCATCTACATCATCACCGAATTCATGGCAAACGGTACCGAGCCACGCTTTGTTGTTTTGCCGTCCACGGAGGTGGAAGGTAAAACGCTTTGAGACAATTTGATATCATCCATCGAGTCAAACGCCCAAATAAAACGAAAGAGCCGCTTTGCATTTGTACATCTTAGATTGTATGAAGAGGATTACTTGAGATAGCACACCAACAACAAATATCTCAGTATGTTAAAGTTAAACATAGGCTTGCCGTAATGTTCTCACAGCTAACAGCTTATTCTGTCCTGTGTTTAGGAAGTCTCCTGGACTTTTTAAAGAGTGACGCAGGAAGCAGACTGAAACTACCAAAGCTCATCGATTTCTCAGCGCAGGTAATCTCCCCTCGGCCCTATTTTTGTACTTCTTAAACTTTCCACTTCTATTACTCCACTTTAGGCGTGACGCAGTAAGGAATACTAGTAGCATTATACATAACTACATTACACAGTATTGCAGAATTTACATAGCAAAAATATATAATCTGTTAACTTGATTTTAAAAACAGAAAAGTTCAAATTAGTCCTATTGTTGCTTTCTAAAGTGCAACACAAGTTATCAGGTGTTTAATTAGCTGGGCTATCCGCTCAGGTAGCCAGCGTTCAGTCTGTCATACTGGTCTTAAGTGACCATTTGTCATTTCCAGTTATTTGAAAGTGCAATGCAATGAATAGCTGTCCTTTGGTTTTGCACACAGTGGCTTTTAATGCTTTCTGTGACCACAAAGCAAGAATAGCTTAGCTTTATTTCCTCCAGCTGACAAAGGAAAACACAGTCATTCTGAAACTAACTCATGCATGTCATTTACTCAACTTAAAACTGTAGAAACTGAATAAAGAAACATTTTTGTTTGTTTTTTAATCCGTCTAAACATCTTTGTATAAGTTAATACTAGAATTTAGCCACAAAGCTTCTTAATATACACACATCAATGATTCTGTCAAGCCAATTTACAGACAATACTTTGTGTTAACAAAATATGATAATGACATAAATATAAGCAGCTTTGAAGCCAGGATAGCTACAATTGTATCTATACCTTGAATCGACTTGCTGCCATACAAATTGACTTGACTACAAAGATATTTTAGCTACAAAACTACGAGTGTAGTTAAAGTAAACCACCTACAGCTCTAATTAAGCTGCAAAACTGCAAATTTAGTGACTAGGCTAACTCAAAAGTAGTCACCTGAACCAACTACAATTCTTCACCTGTGGTCATAAAATTACATTTCTAATATACATCTTTCCCTGCTTCCAGGAAATCTATCATGATCGTTGAATACAAACGCACTTGTTTTCCGTTGGGTTTCAGATTGCGGAGGGCATGGCTTACATAGAGAAGAAGAATTACATCCACAGAGACCTGAGGGCTGCTAACGTGCTCGTGTCCGAGAGCCTGCTCTGCAAAATAGCCGACTTTGGCTTGGCGAGGGTCATAGAGGACAACGAGTACTCCGCACGGGAAGGTAAGCGTTGTGTGGGAAGGAGAGAATGAGTGCGCCTTCCAACTTCTCTGTTATGCAAGACATTTTTCTCTTGTCACACGTTAGCCGTTTCCTTTACTCCCTGTGACAGACTGAAGCAAAAAAAAAAAAAAAGCCCCCCTTTCCTTGAAAGGGCTATTGTGTTGGGCAACAGGAAAGACACTTTGTTTCGCTTTGCAGATAACATCCTTTCAGACTCTTGTATTAAATACACAAGACATTGATGACTTGATTTTTTTGTTTTTTTTGTTTTCCCCCAGTAGTATAGAGAACTACCGAAACATATTCAGGCACTTCAGAAATCAGATATTTTCCATTCATTTTGTACACAATAAATTATATTAATACAGATTAAAGAAAAACTGATTTTCCCCATTAATTTAAACAAAACAACTGAACACTAGCATATGTGAGACTGCAAACACAGTAGAGAAAATCTGGATCAGCATACTAACAGAAAGTATCCGACTGTGTGTAAAAATATCCAAATCTGTCGCGTCTTTTAGGTGACAGTAAGAGTGAAAAGGACTGTTGTGGTTAAGAGCACACAAGTGTGAAGAACATTTGTAACCTTTAAGTGGAGCCAAGAAACAAAATAAGTCACTAAAATAAGGAATTATAGGAGTAAGACTTTAGTTTGCCATGTAATGTTTGAAAAGTGACCTTTCAGATCTACCAGTATGGAGTGGTTAGCATAGCAAATGTAGCATATTTGCATTTTACAGTTGGAAAAAAAAAAAAAAATCAAAACCGAATGTTTGGGGATTTTTAAAGAACAGACGTATTTATGTTTGGGTGATAAATGAAACTTGTCTGACTACTCAGCTGGAACCAGGAATCTATCAATAAACTTGTGGGTCCACAAATAGATTAGAAAACTTTCCACGACACACGGCACAGGTGTGCTGAGTGGGATTGGGCGCTGCAGTGGATTATTTACATAGACTAGGCAAAGTATGTGTAAATATAATAGAGTTTGTTGATTAAATTTTAGGTGTGTGTGTGTGTGTGTGTTTGTGTGTGTGTGTGTCCCCTTACTCTACACTCCCAGGTGCCAAATTCCCCATCAAGTGGACCGCTCCGGAGGCCATCAACTACGGCACCTTCACCATCAAATCAGACATGTGGTCTTTCGGAGTGCTTCTCTATGAGATCATCACATATGGAAAAATCCCATATCCAGGTAAGCAAGTGTGTTGCTGCAGCTTTGTTCTCTATGGCGTGAAACCAATCATATTTATGAATAATACAGTTTGAAGATTTGGTAATCTCGTTGACTTTAGAAATTAATGTGCTACTATTCTATAAGGCGGAGCTTAGAAGTAAAACACAAATGCGACAAACCAGACAAACTTAAGTTATTTAATTAAATTAATTTATCTGGTGCAAAATTAACAACAAACGTTGTTGGCAAGGACCCAAGTGCAGAGCAAAATGTAAGGTGGAAAATGAGAGTTTTGATAAAATGTCAAACTTACTGAAATGGTAGGAACATGGAAGCACATGGACGGTAACCACAAAAAAAGAGAAAAGAAAAGTGATGGACGGCTGCAGTAATAAACAATGAAAATCCAGGAACTTAAATCCAACGCAAGTGGGGAAACAGCTGAGATAGAAACAAAATCCAAAGAGCAAAATGCAAGAATAAACTAAGAAATGAAGTACAAAAGGTTTGAACTATATGGCAAGACATTTTGAACAATAATGAATCCAGGAGGGCTGAACAGAATGTGGTAGGATATAAACTAAAATAAATATCAAAATACAAGCAACATTCAAACAGGCCTGGATCATGACCAAACAACAACAAAAAAAAAAAACACAGCTGCAAACGTTGCATGTTTGCCATTTTCTTCCAGTTTGTAAAATATTTTTATGGCTCCGTTATTGTCGGCACATTGTCTGGCATTATACTGACACCTACTGCCCTCATTTTCACCAGTCTTATTTATGTCTACAGAAACCTTCCTGTAAACTGACCTCCATTGTTCCTCCTGTCACACGAGCTCCTAACTTGTGTCTGCGCTTGTCTCTAAGGGATGACGAAGGGAGAGGTGATGTCTTCCATACAACGCGGCTACAGGATGTCCCAGCCCGAAAACTGTCCGTCTGAGCTGTACGAGATCATGATGACCTGCTGGAAGGACAAGCCCGAAGACAGACCCACCTTTGACTACCTACAGAGCGTCCTGGACGACTTCTACACCGCGACAGAGGGACAGTACCAGGATCAACCGTAGCGCTGCCGAGCCGGCGGGACATCCCATAAGGACATTCACGACGATTAACATCCGCTCCACTGGTTGTGTGTTTTTCACTTCTTCACAGTTTAATTGTATATATGCCACATGTTGATGTCCACTGAATTTTGAAGATTTTATATAGTTTCACAAACAATCTCGATGAAAGACGTCATCTTTCAGGATATTCTGAACAATATGGATTAATTTTGTTTTGTTTTTTATGGATGTGAAGTGTATTTAAATGAGATTGTAATTGTAAGTATATTTGAGAAATGTGGTCTAAACGTAAACGTTCTAAATGGGTAATTTGGACTGATTAGATGCAGACGTTTTTAGAAGGTTTTTCGTTAGTATAAGCTAGACAGGAAGAAGTGCAGAGAAAGGAGGAGATATTAAGGAAGTGGCCTGGGGATAGGCGTTAAACCACAAGTAACTGCGTTGAAAACTGGAATTCCTGCATGTGTTGTGGTGGAACTGTATGTCGTACTTGTGTGTGTATATATATATGTGGTCACAGACCTAATAAAATCATAAGCTGCTTTAAAATACGGACCCCGGACTTAGAACGTTACTTTCTTTGGAAGTAAGTGAGAGACTAAGATGGACTGCTACATGTTAGCCTCAAGCGACATAATCTTACTAACTCAAGATATTAAACAGTATGAAATATGTAATATTTTTCTATGTAGTGATTGAAAGCCTGGGTTATATTAAACGTCATGTTTGGTATTGAATGGCTGTACATTTTGTATGAAATTAAAAAAAAACAATACACATATGCAGATGTTCTTTGTTATTTTGTTTAAGTTTCAGTTTTAGAAATTGCACAAAAAATTTGTTTGATTTGAAAAATTGGATCTCCATTTGTAATTTACTCGTGGTTTGCTGGATTCCCCTGACTTTCCTTTGTGTATTGCTGTCTTAGACCAGTGACTCCAAAGGCCAGTGTCGGGGTATCGCTGTGTGTTTTCAGGCACCAACAAACACAGTTTCCCAGGATTGTCTGCATCACTCTCCCGAGTCGTTTTTATTCCGGTTCTGGTTTAAATATTTCAATGATAAATGAGTCGCCTATTTAAGAAACAGAATAAAAACGACTCGGGAGAGTGATACACAAAATTCTGGGAAACTGTGTTCCCAGGATGGGGTTTTCTTGGCAATTCTTTTTTTTAAATACATGAAGACTTGTGTCTTCACAACATGTTTACATTGTTCAAACTAAGGAAAAACAACACCAGCACATGTTTACATGTAAACACATGTTTACATGACTCGTGTAAACATCAGAATGCAACATTTCTTTTAATGAAGAAAAACGCAATTATTAAATGTAGGGCGTCAAAATACATAGGACTGAATATTGAAAGGTGTTTAGCATTAAATTTCTAAAAGAAATAGGATTATATACAATAATATAATTTATAGATAATTTGACCCACGTTCTGACACCGTAATGATTAGATCTGCCTCCCATCATACTGCAGCTTTAATGGCCATACAATAGTTTGAAGTTGACTTACTCACTCAAACCACAACCTTCTCTGTAATTGTAGTTGATTAAATTAGTAAGTTTCATGCCATGTAGAAAAAAAAACATAATAGTCATGATATTGTATCATAATAGATTCGTAACGACTGAAGAAGAGGAGGGGAGGAAAGAACATAAAACGAGGAGCTTTTGTTTTGAAACGTCAGCGCGCCCTGGTGACTGGTCACGTGATCTTCCAACATGGCCGTACCCTCTCGCAGTCAGCAGGGCCAGTTCAAATGACGAGCCGCAGATTCAAACTGACGACTTGAGACGCAGCCAGAGGAGCTTTTAGGTAAACCTGTCGCTTCTTCCGCGCCGCAGACATGAGCAACAACGACTTTATCCTGTAAGTAACCTACTTCTGCTGTCGGCCCCTTCAGTCGCCCTGCTTCAGGATTAACCGCAGCGGGTTTTGTAGCAGCTAGCTGCTTAAACAGCAACTTTATGAAACCTTCATGTGTCATTCTTAAGAATAAACGAGCCCCCTTCTTCATTCATCACGTTTCATCAGAAATGTACTAAAAACAAACCGGCATGACCAGTCCGCATTTCCTCCTACGGGGCTCATTTACAGGAAATCTTCCTCTTTGAAAAACTTTTAAATGCTTTTTCTTAGTTTATTTTTTTGTATTTTATTTTTATTCATTGAAAGTGCATCCGAGAAAATAGTTAATTCTTTCAGTCTTCATTTGAAAAAATAAATGAATAAATAAAAACCATCTATAAACACGTTATCCTAATCTCAGTCTTATTTTTGTTTTTAAATAATATAAGTTGAGTATTACATTTCTCCGACTCTTACGCGGTTGGGATCCATCCTCATTCAACCGTTTTGTTCTGCTGCTGGCAGATGATAAGAAAAGAGAAGAGGGTTATCTGTCATTCTCACTTAGGGCAGGTCAGCTCAGGATTTTCAGTGTCATAAAGGTTTTTTTTTTTTTTGTCTAAAAGTTAGGGTGTTCAACAATTTGGGAATGTAAGCTCCAAACAAAAGGAAAAGTCTGACTGAAACTGGTAAGGCTGTGTCATTACCCACATGGAAACAAGTCTGGAACAAACAAAGGCCATTCAGATGTGAAGAAGCCATTCCTTCAAAACAAATATAAAGAGCCAGATTATATTCTAATTGCATTCAGAATCATGTCTTGGTCTCCTAATGACCCTCCTGACATTTGAAAGAAAAACAGAGGAGCTTTTAAACCTTAGAATTTCATCCCAGTTGTTTAACACGGTGGTGGCAGCGTCATGTTACGTGGGTTTTGCAGCGTCGTGAGGAAGAAAGAACATGTGGAAATGTTGGAGCAACTCATTAAACCAACTAAATTTAAATTGTTGTGATCCGAACCATTCAGCTTTAAAGTGTAATTCTGTTCCATCCAATGGCAATAAAATGTATGCAAACCTCTGGATTTTAATATCGCCTCCCATTATTCTGGGATTTGGCGAATATAAATAATTTTGGTAATCCTTTTCTAAAATAGGAAAAAAAAAAAGCTTAGTCACAGTCAATGCCTTGTGATAAATGGTCCACACCCCACTATGAGTCAGAGGGAATAATAACACTAACCAAAAATGTATATTAAAAAGAACCCTTCATATCTCTTACTTGTTTATCTTATAAGAGACATAAATTATCTTCTACTGCAGATAAAGGTACATAGACTTGTGTGGATTATTTTTGATTTCCTGTTCCATAAAGCTTTGACCTTTCAATTAATTTTTTTTTCAAACTAAGGAAAAACACCAGTACAAGAATGAAGTTAAAATGTTTTCTAGCTTCACATATGTATTGTAATGACGGAGGGATTATACTACATATTATGCTGCCGTTATTAAAATGGCGAGATTCATTTATAAACTATAATCCAACTTTTGTTTTTTTAAGTCTTCAGCTGATTAAGCTGAAAATCTGCTGATCTACCCGTTGGCTCTTTGTGCATCTCTAACTAGATATTTCTTTCTTCCAGCCCCAAAGACTTTCCTGAGCTGAAGAACGATACATTCCTGCGAGCGGCGCGAGGAGAAGAACCCGAACACGTCCCGGTCTGGTGCATGAGACAGGCTGGGAGGTACTTACCAGGTACCGATGACCTTTACCCTTCTTACAAAGACGCTGAAAGCTCTTGACTATTTGTGAAAACTGTTCGACATTGTACATCCTACAGTTTTTTTTTGTTGTTGTTTTTTTTATACTGAATTTTGTCTGCAGAGTTCCGTGAGGTCAGAGGAGGGAAGGACTTCTTTGACACATGTAGGTCTCCTGAGAACTGCTGTGAGCTCACCCTGCAGGTAAAACTCCAAACATGATTTTAGGGGGGGGGAGAGAGACAAAAAACAAAAGCCCTGATTTGGTGGAGAGCTTTCTTTAGCTTTCTTGGATTAATAAAGCTATGAGTCCAATTCACCTTGAAATATTCGCTTTTCTCATTCTAGCCTTTGAGGCGTTTTCCCTTCGACGCTTCCATCATCTTCTCTGACATCCTGGTCATCCCACAGGTGGGTCACCTAGCAACAGCCACCGTCATTAAACGTGTCCATGTGGAAATAACCCTAACCCTAATGCAAGTTCATCCTCTCAAAGGCTAAAACACTTCAATTTTCTAAACAACACTCCACACTGGAACTGGGAGATAGTTTAAGTATCCAAAATAAAACGGAACAAACAAATTAAAAGTAAAACCTAAACCATAGATGGAATGGATTATGAAGTCTCTGAATGAAGTCGCCCTTTAAGAAATATTACTCATCAGAAAGGAATTTGATCCATTGCTTAATGCGGCATGAGGATTCAAGGCGTGTTCATATTTTGGCGAGGTACGATGTGCGTTTGGTTATTTTTGGATGGGAATATTAATATCCTCCATATTTTAACTTTTCAGTCTAGCAATGGTTTTAACATGAATCATTAGTGCATTAATGAAAAAAAAAATCTAGTCTTGCAGGTTATTACCATGAGAATATTTACACACCAGACGATGCACCTAACTTGTATTTTCATTTTTTTTTTTTTTTCATAAACATGGAGCCGTTTCTGTCTTTGTCCTTCC
Organism: Poecilia latipinna; assembly: GCF_001443285.1. NCBI lineage: Eukaryota > Metazoa > Chordata > Actinopteri > Cyprinodontiformes > Poeciliidae > Poecilia > Poecilia latipinna. Next base: position 145,665 of record NW_015113946.1, on the reverse strand, counting down.
ATTCAGGCCATGGGAATGGAAGTCCAGATGCTGACCGGCAAAGGCCCGACGTTCACCGACCCACTGAAGGAACCCGAGGACCTGCAGCGCCTCCAGGCCAAGGTGGACGTCAACAAAGAGCTGGACTACGTCTTCAAAGCCATCACTCTGACCAGACACAAGATCGAAGGGAAAGTGCCGCTCATCGGCTTCACGGGCGCGCCGGTGAGAGAGAATCCCCGACCCGCCTGGCGGTCGGTCCACGTCTAGAAAACCCCAGAAGCGTTTTAACCGTTTTGTCGCGCCACAGTGGACCCTGATGTCGTACATGATCGAAGGCGGCGGCTCCACCACCCACTCCAAAGCCAAGCGCTGGCTGTACCGCCACCCAGACTCCAGCCACATGCTGCTGAGGATGCTGGCCGACGTGATCGTGGAGTACCTGGTGGGCCAGGTAGCGGCCGGAGCGCAGGTCAGAACCCCTCCGTTCTCAGAACGCGTTTAGAAATGTGTTGCCACTTGAAACGCACTCAGCAGGGACACGATTCATGCTGCGCAGGGCAGTGGAAGATGCCATTTGCGAAGATGAATGTTGATTTGCTCCAGCTGCCCGCCTAGAATCTAAAGGGAGACGGGTTTTCCTTAGCATCAGCAGGAAATGCATCTGATTCAGCGTTTTTTTTTTTTTTGATTTCCTAAAAAAAAAAAAAAAACCTTGAAACAAAATTGCCGTGAGTCATTTTTGGTGGTTGGGCCATTCTAGTAATACAATTATACTTTTTTTCTTTAGAAGTGTAAGTGTCTAGAGAAATAGTCACGTGTTGTGTGAAACTTCTACTTTCTTTTTGCGTTTTTCTTTTTTTTATGTTTCCCCCTCACAACGAGTCCTATTTTGCTGAATGATAATTGTATTATCGTTTATCGCTATAAATGATAATATTGTTGTTTTGAGACCTTGTAAGTAATATGGTGGTAATGGTGTAATAACGCAAGAACACATTCACAAAGATCAGTAAAATTAAAATTCTGGTTAAGATTTAACCACTGGGACAGGAAGGCATTTTAAATATCCAAAATAAATAAAAAACAACAACAAAACAAATCATAAGGTCTCTGTAAGAAAAAAACTGTCTTCCAAAAACAGGCTAGTTGAGACCAATGAACCAGACCAAAGGGATCGTCTTAATTTATCATTCGATTAATTGATTTATTGCAACAGCTCTACCCACAACACACTTCACTGTGCTGTGTAACTGTGCATGTGACAAAATCTAATGTTAATCTATTTCAACACGCATTTCAAAAATGTCACCCTAAAATAATAAAAATCGTCAGAGTTGTTCTGTGCATTTAGATTCAATCCTCCTGACTCAACACGTCTATAGAGATCTAGCTAAACTAGATTTAAGCTTCCAGTTTTATTAAAGTACAACTTTGCTGTTTTTTCCCCCCCTCGATGTAATGACCCACTCAGTGACTCACATTGCATCGCCCTTACTCAACCACTTGCAGCAAGTGTCCTCTCTCTGCCTACACGCTCAGGTCTAATGCACATGGGGAAATTCGCTGGAAGAGAACGCTGTTGCTCAGAAATCATGAGCAGCTCTGACTCGCTACCGAGTGGCAGGAGATTTACTAACTGGCTAATTTTACCCAGCCGAGGTTGTCGGTATTTGCAGGAAAAAAAAAAAAAAAAGATATGGGGGAACTCGTGGAAAAGCATTTGTTTTGTCAGAGGTTAGCTGAACCGTTTCATTGGGTTGTCGCTCTGCAGGCCCTGCAGGTGTTCGAGTCCCACGCCGGCATCCTGGGCCCCGTGGAGTTCAGGGAGTTCTCCCTGCCGTACCTGCGAGACATCGCTCGCCGCGTCAAGGACAGACTTAAGGAGAAGGGACAGGATGTTCCGATGGTGAGAGATGCCTCGTCCAAAGATGCTTTCACATCAGTCCATGCCATCTGATTTAAGTGCAGACAAGTCACCAGGGGCAGAAACCCCTCTAAAGCCGTGATCCCATTCATTCCTTCTCCAACCTGTGATTTGAACAAATTCAGAAGGCTTGTGTTCCCTCACTGGCATGGTGTAGCTAAAATAACACCTAATCCCTAATGGGATCAATAAAAATGATGCCAAGTGCTGTGGCGCGTGATTACCTGTAGGTGGCAGCATTTGATCACAGCTGTGCTGTCTGCTGTTTGGCTGTTCCAGATTGTGTTTGCGAAGGATGCTCACTATGCCTTAGAGGAGCTTTCTGAGTCTCACTACGAAGTGGTGAGCTTGGACTGGACCATTGACCCCCGATCAGCAAGGTAGCGCACACACACACACACACACACACACACACATCCAGTTCATATAAACTTCTGCCACTTCTTACTACCCCGTGAGTCTATGTCGATCCTCCTCTCTTGTTTTTATACCTGGGAGGCAGCTAAAAGCCTAAGTGTCTAGTTAAAGCAGCGTTGGTGGGTCTGGTTAACCATTTGCTGTGGACTCACCCCTGATTCTCTCTCCCCCTCCTCCCAGTTTGTCACTGGGTGCAGGATTTAAGTCAACAAACATCTGCATTTCCTGCTCCACTCATCAAATACTTAACCTGTTGGTTAAAGGATTAACAAGTGTGTGTTCTGTGTGTGTGTGTGTATGTGTTCAGGGAGCGCACTGGAGGGAAGGTCAGCCTGCAGGGAAACATGGATCCCTGTGCTCTGTATGCACCAAAGGTAACATGCACTTCCTGTTTGTTCAGACTTCCATATTGACAGATGAACAGCTCTGGTTAATTAGATTTTTTTTATTAATTAGAAAAGTAAAAATAGTGAATATCTTTTCCATTTATAGTTTGGATCATTAACAAAGCCGAATTTAGTTTAATTTCACCCGAGGGCTAAAACGATTAATTGTGATGAATTAATTTTTTAAATAATCGTCGACTAATCGATTAATCATTAACTGGAGTATACAGAATAGCACATTTGCTGAAAAAACAAACATTTAGAGCAGTAAATAAGCCAAAACTACAACCCCTCCCCCCCAACATTTTAATGAAAAGTTTTTAATAAAGTTTAAAATTCACTAAAGGAATTATATATTATTGCATTTCAGGCAATACAATACTTTTCTTTTTTAAAATAAGAATTAAATTTTGTTTACTTCCATCTCTAATATTGTATAAAAAAGGTTTGTGCCTGTTATTTTGTCAGATTAATTGATTAATCGTCAGAATAATTATTAAAATGATCGTTAGTTGCAGCCCTGTTTCAGCCCACATTTTGTATTCTTACACTGTAAGTGTAAGTAATTCCTTCTCAGAAGTAATCCCCTAAAGCTTAAGTCGTCGCTCTGGTTCAGGAACAGATTTCGGACATCGTGAGGAAGATGCTGGAGGGTTTCGGAACCAGGGGCTACATCGCCAACCTTGGCCACGGCCTGTACCCCGACATGGACCCGGAGAACGTCGGCGCCTTCGTCGACGCCGTGCACCAGCACTCTAAACTTCTGATCAAGCAAAAATGAAGACGGGAACAGAGGATGTGTACTGCTGATGATGTAGAAAAGAATGCATTATTTAATTGAAAATCATGTATGTGTTTTTGAATACAGATTATCAACCGAAAACAACTTTGTTTGTTTTACATCGGGATAGAAAAAGAAAAACAAAAACAAAAAAAACAACCACCACATTCCCATTTTGTGCAGCTTTTTAGGATAAACATGTTGCTTCTCTAAGACGAGCTGTTTTTCTCTTCAGCTGTGATGTTTATCTGAATCAGGAGTGGATTATGTGTGTGTTGGATTGAAAAGCAATCGCGTGATTTTTGGCAAGTAGACGTGCATGTAGAGCTCATCTTAAGTGCTGCAGCATCATATTGGCGATCGCATTCGATCCATTTGGCAGGTCTAAAGCAGCTCGGATGTTGAGTATTAAGATTTTAGTATTTATCCCAGCAATGTTAGTCTGGCGCTTACAAATATATTCATAAAAAAAATATCTAAATACAATTAGAATCTATAACGTAGCTTGTCATCAGGCAACGTGGTTCCGTTTGAAAAGCTGATAACGGAAAAAACAAACGGGGATTTAAAAATGGGTGATTTGCTTAAAAGGGTTTTTGCTCTAAAGGAACATTTTACATTTTTTCGGGGGAGGGGGAAACGCAGCACAGCAGATGTTGACTGCTGTCCAACACTCTGAGCAAATTCCCCAGTTGAATATTAACGAGAGTACATTAAAATAAAAAAGAAAGTTTGTGATTAGTTTTATGAGATGTTTATTGCACTACAAGATGGTGCTTAAGGATATAAGGATGGTTCATCTTTATAATCAACTCATTTCCCTGAAAAATGGCACTAATGTGAAAATCCCACATATGCCACCAATAAGCAAGTTTATTAGTTTTGAATTGTCTTCAATTCACACAGATTCAAAATAAAACATCAAGACTCATATATAGTGTTGGGAAATAGTGTTTAACCCCTTATTGATTTGTTTTTATGCATTTTATGCAACTGCTTCAGAACATTAAACCAATTTATGTATTAGATGCAGTGTTTATATCAATATGTATTATTATGGCGTTCGTATGCAGACCCTTTAGAAAGTGTTGGAGGAAAAAAGTCAGCAAAGAAGTGGTAGAGCTCATTTCCACAGGTTGGTTTCTCAACATGCACCCAACTTTTATGTGATCATTTCATTTCATAACACCCAACCACATCCATGTTGAACCATCTGAACCAAACCGTTCACGTCCGATGAAAGGAAGTTGACGGAAGTGTTAAAAACATCCCAGAGATCCAGCAAGCCTTTAAGCCCATAACAGCCTGGATGATGATGGTGGTGTGAGTTTTAAAACAGGCAGGATACCGGCCCCTAAGAGCCACAAGCGGCTTTCTAACGTTAGGGTTTAGAACGGCTTAAAAGATGGGTTTGTGTTTGGAAACCAACCAACCAACTTAAATGAGTTCCATGCTTTCAAATGAATAGAGCGATCAGACATGAAGCTAAGAGACATTTCACCAAACAACAATTTGAACCTTAATTTATCATTTCGATCTTCTGTGTGTGAAAGAAAAGAGAAAATTGCCCACCGCCTTGGAGGCAAACGAAGCGTATTCCATAGTTGGGATGGAAAAGGAAAGAATAATACAAAAAGAAAGAAAGAGAGCGTGATTGATTATGTGCGATTCAATACCGAGGCCTGGTTAAGAAAATGGGGCAGAGGCGCGACAGTCGCTGCGATCGAAACTGGGACAGGGAGTGAGACGGTGTCCTGCCGGAAGGTGTGGGAGCCTGTTTTTAAACGGCGAGTCCCCGAGTCCTCTGGGAAACGCTTCAAAATGAAGGGCCGGAGAAATAAACAGCTCAAGTGGCGCATCACAGTTTCATGGTTTTTAAAGAACGCTTTGGGGGAAAAAACAAAAAACGGTTCAGAGCTGCAGAAGTAGTTAAAATGCACTTTAGTCGACTTATTAATGATGCGTGACATCCAGTTTCTGTGGAGTATAAATGCGAGACAGAGCTTCATTTTCTATTGGCCTCTTGCCACCAGGCTACACAAGGACCCAAAACAAACTAGCGGAGAACTACAGCAAAAAAGGGTTATTTTCCTGTCACCAAGTTTCCATGGCAACCCTTGAGCCAATCTCTACCAACCAGTTGTTTTGGGAGGTTTCCCAGGAAAAGCCATTTCTGTTCTACCATCACAAACATAACCAGGCCATGAAATTTGTTTCCCTTACAACTATTTTGTGCAGCTTGCAACAAAGAATGGTACAGATTTAGCTTGACCCGCAAAAGGCGGGTCAAACTATTTGTTTTATGGTGCTAGGACGTATACAAACGAAATGCAGGCAAATTCAAATGTTCTTAAAATAGAAAATATGATGGACTAAGCTAAGTGTTCATCTCTTAATAACCATGTTTCAATTTAATTTCACAGTAATTAGGGCCACAAGCATGCAGTGACTTTTACTCCAGAGTGGATTGAGACAGAACCAGTCATTAAACTGGGCTACATGGCAAGAAGAAAGGGAGACACTGGTCTGAAAATGTTTACAGATTGGAAAAATGTAGCATAGTTTGATTTTTTTTTATGAGGAAAACTATGTAGAATGATTTGCAAATCCCGTTTCTGCAATGATTTGACAGGTTTGCTTGGCAACTAAAATGTTTGGTTAGTTTATTGTTGAGCAGATTGTAATAAGTAAAAAAAAAGACAAAATATTTAAATGTATTTATCTTTAAGATATGAAAGTGCGCCTAGTGATCCTGTGGCCCTCTACGGATAATCTTTTTTGACCTGGATTAGACATGGATTAATTCTAGTTGACAGTTTTGAAAAATCGCGTTTGTTAATTTTTAGTAGAGTTTTGCTTTATTCCTCATCTGTTGATCAGTTTGTTTTTTTCAAATTCATTGTAATATTATTAAATCTTGCTTTACTGCCTTTCTGCCATATTTTGAAAAAACAACCTTGAACCACATGTTTAGTCACAGCCAAACGGTAACCTCTGCATTTATTCAAAGTGTTAGACATAAAGTTTGTCACTGAAAATGGGTCACCCCTCTAAATCTTCAAATCCCAATTTATCACTAGGCCTGTCACGATAACAATAAATTGTCCCAGAATGAATTGCGATACATGATCATATTGTATAATAATGGCACAATAATCCAAGTACACATTATAAACTTTACATTCCAATGAACATTTAAACACTGGAATGGAAGACATCTTAAAAATACCTTTCAATACTTTTTAAAGCCACGATTTAAGAAGTTGGGTCCATAAATTCCACCTCTTAAGGCTTAGATACAACCCAGGAAACCATTTAACCATAATCGCAAAATCTGCAGATTCTAAGTGAGGAACATAATAACTGTTAATGTTGGAGATCAAGGTTTACATAAAGAACAGATCAAACAGGTGGAGACATTAAACTTCCAGTCAAAATGGAAACAAAGACGATAGAAAACAATCAAAAGTAATCACTAAGAATCAATGGTGTTTACTGCTGAGGATGGGACTGCAGGTCCCTCCCTTCACCCCCGTCTGGTGACGTGATGTTCCCCAGATTTGTCCAAAAAACAACAAAATCAGCAGCAGCACAAAAACAAACGGATTTAAAGGAATCTGCTTATCTGCTGTTCTTAGCTGCGTCCCGGAGCCAAACTGAATTTTGGATTAACTGATCTCTTCCCTGAGCCTCTGCTATGATTACAGTAATGAAGCGCACCGTTTCTGTCTAATAACATGTAGCTTTTGTTTACTCCCCATTTTGCAGTCGTCCAATCCGGCAGGGATAAGAAAAAAATAAAAAATAAAACCTAGTAAACAGGTATTAGGCCTGAAATATAGCCAGTTCGCTTTCAGCATATTATTTGAGTTTTTCACCAAATTGTAACCATTTAAAGTCATTTTATGAAAGAACTTTTTTTTCCCACGTTAATTTGTAAGTGGTTGTAATTACCCGACATACATGCGAGCGTATGAACATCAGTGTTCATGGAGGAATTTTAATCCTAAGTTTGGCCAACACTCCTGTCAAATTCCTGGAATTTGTCTGGAAAGTTGCTCATTTGTCTGGAAAGTTGCTCATACTTGTTTTTTTTTTCTTACATTTTATGATAAAACCAATGAATCCATCTCTGGTTCCACACAACCAGTTCTTTTTAAAGAATGATCCTAACCTGATACATCGTGGTGTTTTGCATGCGTTTTCGCTCTGTCATTAAAAATCTCTTTGTAATTAAATACTTTTTATTAACTATAAATAATTATATTTCCAATATGTTGGCACACCTGTTAAGATGGAGGGACACCGGCCCACTGCATGACCGATCCTCTACCATACTTCCACAGGACCTGCTGGGCTAAAACACTCAATCTGAGTCTCCTCTGGCTAAAGCACATGGTTCTAATTCAAGTTCCAGTCGATCGGCGGTGGCCTTAACTTGCCTAATCAAAGGTAGCTCAGTTTAACTATTAACTAAATCTCAAAGCGTCTGTGTGACAGCCAGAGCCTCAGGCGCAGAGTCCACTGATCCTTTTCGAACCTGAGGAATCAACACTTCTGGTAAAACTACACACACTTCAAAAAAGATGAATTCGGTGTGTGTTAAGGGCACCAACGCAGCAGCCCTGATGTGCGCTCTCACCAGTAATCGTTAGATGTAGAGTATACGGTCGGGTACTCATGAAGGGCAGAGTCTTTCTGGCTTATTTATAGCCCTGTTGACGGTTGACTGTTGGGGAAATTATGATGCATTCAAATGGAGCCCGGTTCTAGCGTACCATTGTGGTTTCCAACCCAATGGTTAAGTTAAGGGGTCCTTATTTATAAGTAACCAGAGTCGTCAAGCAGCAAAACTTGGCGGCCCCAACGCTGTACCTGCAGACTGATGTAGGGGAATCGCTGGTGCTTTATCACACGGTGCACAGCTGCGTTTCCATTGACCATACAGTTGCGCAAATCTGGAATTACGAAAATAAATTTGGCTAATGGAAACATGGCAAATCTGAGGAAATAAACTTGTGTTTTTTACTAGGATGAGGTGGTTTTTCGGCTGTATTGAAATCAGTGCATTTCACAAAACTGCAACGGAACCGCTTCTTGCATCACACGAATCGTGCGATCGACAACCAGATGTCGCTACTGGCAGAAAAGATGAAGGAGATGACAGGAAGTGGTAGGAGTTTCGTAACTTATCGCGTGATTTTAGCTGCGGTTCTATTTGATGGAAACAATGCAATTGCAAAATTGTAGTTTTTCGACGTTAGCGGAATATTGCTAACGTTTTATGCACATCCGTAACAGGAACGCAGCAAAAGTGAGCACCTTCTTCGAAATCTGACATGTTTACAGACGCAGAGCGTGGATCAAAATAGACTTCACGTGGAGCCGTGTCCATGCAGAGGCACTTTTTGATCCTTTGTTTGCGTCGCTGCCAAGCACACTTTAGCGTAAAATGGAAATGTAGAAATCCAGCCCTCCACATATTAAAAAGACTGCACCGCAGCAAGTGTTATTAATATTTACAAAACTACACAAAGCTCAAAGCAGCCGAAGAGGAGAATACAAAAAAAAAAAAAAACAGCGGTTTTTTATTCATCCTTGTCCTTTGTGTGTTGTAGTACAATAAACAAGTACGCACTCGCTCAAACACACCTACACAAACTGAACACACACAAAGCTTTTGTTGTGGGCCCATAAATAGAGAAGACAAATGAACAAAAATCACCGCTGATTGGCGACAGGTAAGACTGAAGAGGCTACGGCTGTGTGTCAGTGGGCCATCTGGGAATAAAGTGACAGTCTGCGTGCACGCGTGTGTGCGTGTGTGTGAGTGTGTATGCGAGACAGGAAGAGAGACAGTGAGAAGGTTGTAACAATGAATCTGTGCTCTTTAGAAATGGAGATCAATTTCCACATGGTTGCCTTTAAAGGCTTTGGCAGGAGAATAATATATAAGTGTGTGTGTTTTCGGTGTGTGTTTCTGCTCGTGTTTGTGGCTCTGAATGTGTACATGTGCACAAATCATCTCATTGTGCGCATTAGCGTCATTGTGTGTGTGGGCTTTTATGTGCTTAGTTTGTGCACAGAGAATGAACAGGTGGATGTGTGCCTCCGTATGTGTGTGTGTGTGTGGGTGGGTGGGTGTCTTTGAAGGAGGTCCAGGCTCCATCTCTCAGCAAATCAGCAGGCCTGAAAATCCAATCTGCCTGGAGAGACAGCAAGCTGTACATCATCTGTCATGGATGGACACTATCAGCGCTTTATCAGTGACCACCCCCTCCAAACACACACACATGCACACACACACACGCAGCATATCTTTCAATGACCACATGCATGAACGAACGTACACAGCCCACAGTGACAGAGACTGATAGGCATTATTAACTGTGGTGGTTGTGTGGAGGAGAGCAGTGGGGTGGGCAGACGCTGGGAGTGAAACTCTGGCTTCAGTATAAGCCGAGATGCTTAGCGCCGATTCACATCCTGACAGCCGTGACTGGCCTTCTTTGCCGACGACGCCTTCCTGTTCCCGGCAAGTCTGCCATGTTGCCGCAAACAACGGCTTGTCACCTGCAAGCCTGCAAATGGTTAGCAGCTCGAATGATGGCACCTAGTTGGGATTGCGCTCGAGCGTTGGTGAAATTGTGATGTCAGCGCTGCCATCGGTACAGGCACAAGAATTTACCGCTGTTCTATTCCTCTCCACCGTCTTCACCACTTGGAGAGTGTGCCCATGCAAGGCAGAAGATCAGTCATATGGAAAAACAGATCAGACGCAACAGTGTGACCACTGGCAGGTGAAGCACTAGCATCATGGCGGATGTTAGTGGAATGTACTGGGAAGCAGGTGAGCGGTCCGTCCTCAGAGTTGATGTAGAGGCAGTAAAAAGGGACGAGGATACCGACCTGAACGGATCCAGACCGGGCTTCGAAGACGCCTTGAACTCCTGAGTCAAGAGTCAAGGTTCATTGAGGCTTTGGTGGATTGAACGGAATGGTCATGCGGTCTGATGGAGAGGAGAGGAGCTGCTGTCGCTAAAATTACTGAGGAAGATCATGTTGTTCCCAATAGAAAGGTGTCAGAACACACGATGTGTCAAAGTGTACTGAGGTCACAGTAGCTACACTTCATAATGAAGTTACTCAAGTAAAACATACAGAGTAGTAAAAATACTACCAAAAGTACATTCTTTTCAAAAAGGTTAGTCAAGTAAATGTAACTGGGTATAACTCAACTCTGACAAGGTAAAGAGAAACGGCTAAATAATATAGCAGCATCAGTAATAGGCAGCTGCCTGCCACACCATGTAGATGTTATGAGTGTTTTGATCACAGCTAGCCTCAATCAATTCAAAAAGGAATGTTGTGTATAATTTACTAGCGTGTGCAAACTATCAGCATGAAAGTCAAGCTAATAGTCGAGCAAATAGTCATTATTTGAAATATATTGAAGAACTGGTTGCGGTTTGTTAATGTTGGTGGCATTTTTTGCGGGTCGCATGACGCGTCTGGAGGAAGGGATTGCCACGGTGTTGAGCGCGAGTCCAAAAGTACACAAGAGCATGAGGGATGCTTCAGCAAAGGACAAAGAGAGGCTGCTGAAAACTCCCCAGTCTCTTGCTTTACGTAGTTTGCAGGTGTGTGTGTGAGAGAGAGAGAGAGAGAGAGAGAGAGAGAGTCCTTAGTGGTTTTGTCTGCACAAGCTGAAGGAGAGAGGTGGAGGCAGATTGGGGGAGAAAAAGATTGAGCACATAGCAATCAGTCCTCCATCTATCTGTCTGGATAATTAATATAAATCTGCTCATTTATCATCAGCCAATCAATCTAGATTTACAATCCAACACACAAGCACTCTTTGCACTTTTTGATAGCCTGATTGTCTGGTTAGATGGCTCTGCAGAAATCTGTAATGAATGAGAATGAAGCGGTGAAGGAGGGCATAGAGGAAAAATATTCTGATTAGAGACAAATGAGCGAGAGATTGATGGAGCTATATAAGGCGGCACAAGCTTCATTTATCACTAATTCTGGGCTGGTTGGCAAAAATGCAAAGAGGAAACCGCCTGGGCCTACAAGCGAAATACATTTATATCAGAATTACTAATACTGGACTGATGGACAAAAACAGCCTGGACTCATCGGCTTTTAATAGGTGTGTAACTCATGATAAACTAAGTACAGATAGCAAAAAACAAAAGAAGAAAATAGCTGTGCGACATGCTTGTTGTCACTACTAGTCAGTGGCACCACCCTGTGTAAACTATAGGTTTACGTAGAGCAGAAAGTCCAATTCTGAATGACTCAAAAACCAAAATGAAAGGTTTGGAGCAGCCTAGTCCAAGGGTCTGAAATCTGTGGCTCCTTTAAAATCAAGTAAGAATGGCTTTTAATTATGAAAGGTAACAAGATAGGGTTCTTTTAGCATATTTATATCATAAGATAGCATAAAATAGGAGGGGCACCAATGGCACAAGGCTTTCATCTACGCAGAGTTCAGCTACAGTGCAGTTCATTTACCTTTTATAAAAACTGTTAATAGAAATACAATTTATCTTAATTTCATTAGCATTCAAAATAAAACGGTTTTTTTTTCTTCTTTTTTTTTTTTTTAGCTCTATATCATGTTATAATGTTATCCCATCATCAAAACATACCTGAAGTGTTGCCTTGATTATTTCATGCATGTTTGAGAAATCCTTGAATCTCCCGTGGCAACCATTCAGCTGTGGAAAACGCCTGGTGGACCGAGCACCGCAGTTTCCGGGCTTCCATTTTCTCACAGCAGCCACTCCGCCCTCTCAGCTCCTTCAGACTAATCAGCAGCGATTAGAAACACCTGGTGGAGCTGCTAACCTCGTTATGCTAGCTGCTTCACAGGTGAAAACGTTGTTAAATGGCTAACAGAGGAGCCATGTTGTGACGACTTCCTGGAGACGGAGGACCCAATTTCAATTCGTTAATTTCTTTTAAGACATATTTGATAAGTACAGGATTTCTATAACAACTGAAGGTAACAGTTACTTGTTTGTGCTATAAAATGGCACTATGTGGCTGGAAAATACATGCCGCCTGTTTAATTGAAGATTTTCCAAATACCTTCCTGTCTCATTAATAAGACAGCTTATATGCTGTTTAATAAGACATTTAAACACATTCCTAGGGTCATTTTGGTGATCAGAACATGAACTACATCCAGGTGTAACTGCTGCATTTTAAATAATGTGACAATAGAACTGTAATAATTGCACAGAATGTTGTAATTCAGTTCTAACGCTCTGTTTCATAATACAAATAAAACTTTTATCTGCAGCCAAACTGAAAAAAATGTCAATATTATACCAAATGGATCAAACCCACTTTCACATCTAATCTGCCAAACATAGCAGCTAGCTTGACAGCTAAACCAAATTTTATTTTTTTTAAATAATTGTAAATAAATTGCAGTTAAATTCTGTTCTTAGAATTTGGGGGGGGGGGGGTTGCGCTCAGTTTCTTAACAAAATTCCAACCATTATCATGTGTTTCACACTTTATTCATAGAAAAGCACTGAGATCTCAACACAAATCAATATAAAATGGTAGTAGCGTTACATAAATAGTAATAAAATCTTGCTTTATAGACAGTAGCTCAAGAAGTCGCACAAAAAAAAGGTACAAAAAAAGTGATGATAAGCTATGATACTTCTGTGGCAACAAATACTGGAAATACCTTTTCAAAAATCAGTAGCACAAAGAGGCAACAAACACTTTCAATTATCCCTTAAGTTAAGAATGGATCTGAAACGAAAACAAAACGGGGAGGTGAACTATATCTCTACTAGCAAACAGTAATCTCCTACAAACAAAACAAAAAAAGACGAGGGGGGGTAAAACTTAAACAGAACCCTCAGGAATTAAGTTTCGGGTTACGCAGTTGGTGAAGTGGTGTCGCCTGTGGACCCTTTTTCGAAAACCTGTTAACTTTACGATGTCGAAGCCTCACATCTTTTATTTTTGCATAAGCTGGCCGTGCGTGTGTGCGCTGCAGGACGGCGGAGGGGAAACACCGTGACGCACAGCTTCACATCCTAGATCGACAGAAGAGACATCCGACCGCATGGGGACAGAAACAAGTAAACGGCTGTAATGTAAAAAAACAAAAACAAAAAAAAGCCAACTCTGAGAGAATGCTTTTTTTGTTTGTTTTTTAAATGATTTTATGAATAAAACAGGCTATCAGGTAATGTTGCCAACATAAATGTTTGTGTTATCCCGTCTCACTGCAGAGTAACCACGCAAGAAGACACCGAAGGCTTCGGTCTTGATAATAAAGGACAGAAATAAAGTAAAAAAAAAAACAAAACAAAACAAAGACGTACAAAAAAAAAAAGAACTTTGTACATTGATCGGTCAGAAAGGCATTTTCTACCATTGGTTAATTCTTTTTTTCCCTCCTTCGCCTCAAGCTCAAGAAGTTGCAGCAGATGCAACATCGACCCAACGCAAGCACTCTTCCTCTTTTCTCCCTCCTGTCCTCCTTATTCTTCTTCTTCTTTCTGATAGTGGTTCGACCCACCATGTCTCGCCCTCCACGCTTCCTCAATTTCATTCCTGGGTGAGACCCTCAAAGTGGTTCTGCATAGTCAGGTTTAGTACAAATCAGTTTACAAATGTATGCCTACCTCAATATTCCCAACTCTTAAAAAAAGCAAAAAAATAAAAAATAAAATAAACCCTGCTTTCTTTTTGGAAAGAAAGCAAGTTTTTGTCATTGCAAACGGAATAAAAATGAATATTTTTTTTTAGCAAAAAAAAAAAAAAAAAAAAAAAAAGTACACAGGAGCACCTGAGAAATGCCTTGAAATTTTTGCTCTTACAAAAGAAACGGCGTCAAATTTTCCCCCACGCAGAACAGTTCAAGTACACCCCGCCGAAAAAAACAACCAAAAAAATAAAACACATAACATACTCATTATAAATAATTAGAACTTTACAATTTTCTCAATTGACACTTTATTATTTACAATATCTTAAATGCTTAATGCTACTATTTTTTGTTTTTGTTTCTTTAAGTGATGTCCCTGAGAACTGAGTTTAGCCTTTTTTTTCTTTTTCTCTTTTCCCTCCTCAGTTTTTCCCCCCCATTCGTCTATCTGCAATTTTTCCTGATCTGAAAAAGGCGCAGTTATCATGACCGACTTACCCGGGTACAGTTCGTAAAAGTTTGCTCTCGTGGAATGTCGAAGCAGATAGGAAAAAATATATATATATCCCTCTGTTCCAGAACCCTTCTACTCATGTAGCCTCTTTTATTTAAATACAGTCTGGTTCTTATTCTGTGTGTCTGCCATTTCAAACTCACTCAGTGATTAGAAAAAAAGTTTAAAAATTAAAAAAAAAAGTCACAAAAGAATCAATAAATAAATGCTGAAGCAGGCAGGAACGTACTGAAGAGGTAACTGTGTGAAGTGCTTGTATATTTTAGTCTGATCAGTTAAAGACTTAAGCTCTTGTTTAGGCTGCCATCGGAAATGACATTTTGCCACCGGGTCAGACAGCAGACCGTGAAGAAGGTAACCAACCGTGCCGAGCCACGAGGTCTCCAATACTTACAATGAACGCACCAAGTTGCGACAAAATACAGTAATCCGTGTGGTTCACTGTGCATCTCTGAAACCTTTGGGGGGGAAAGGCCACTCGTCTTCACAGTAAAGAATGATACAAACCAGTAGTATTCACAGGAAGGTTCACAGTTTTTTCCATCACAAGAACAAAAAACTGAACACATTTTATGGTTATTTAGCCCTAATAATTTTACACAGCCATGTTCATTTTTCCATGTTTGATTTTAATCAAACATGGATGTGAAATGTGTCAAATCATAAGGTTAGGGAATTTTTTTGAGCATATATATGCTATATTGGCCCTCTATCAAAAAGTAGATTTAATCTAGATTTAATTTTTAGGGGGGGTCAATTTTCAAAAATTAAGTTCTGACACTGGTGCGTTACATATTGTTAGCTAATGTACATGTAGCAAAAATATGCAAAAAAAAATTTTCTTAAAAAAAATGATCTTGGAGGAATCTTACTTTTGGATGTTCACTTGATACTTTAAAAAAAATATTCTTTTGAAAAACCAAAACAAAAAAAAAAAAAAAAAAAGTACATTTTGTCAAGTAGCAAATTTTGGTGAGAAAATGTTTGGTGGGAAAACAGGTAGCATTAGAGACTTTTTAAATGCAGAATATAAGGGGTTATATATTTATATTACTGTAATTACACAATAACTGTCAAACAACTTTGTTAACTAGCAAACAATTATTTCAAGTGGTTAAGGTAGGAGGGCTAACTAGAGGTAAAGGATTTAGCTAAATGCTACTGTTAGCATTAAAAAGATGCTAACGGTAGTAAGGTACTGTTAGCCTAATACCTTACTGTCCACTAAACGTGATGTAAATTTCCTCATTAGTCTGTGTGACTGATACCTGAGCATGGCGACAATACAACTGTCCTTCAAAGGGTGGCGCTAAACCAGTCAAGAACAGAAAAATTTGTTGACTTCTTCTTAAACAATAGTGTTTGAAAATTTAGCTGTTTTCAGTCACATTAATGCCCCCGTGAAACTATAGTGAAAACTGCATAACTACTTAAGCAGTTCTTCTTGGCAGCAAATTTTCAAAATATGCCCAGCGTTTAAACAACACAAGTGGGTAAAATTCTCAGTTTTAGCCAATGTTCTTGTGATGGAAAAGGGATTCAGGTGACAAACTGATTTACGACCAAGTTCCAGGTCCAAAATTGTTGTCAAAGTTTCGCAACAAGACACAAAGATCGCCAGCTTAATGTCACCGAGTGATGAAACTAAAAGATATACCTGAATTAAATCGTTGACTGAATGTTGATGTTAGCGGTGACGCTTTACGCTTTTCAAAGCTTTGGCCACAAACAGCAGAATTAGCAGTGAAGTGGCATCTCAGGACACGAGGAGCGCATTCACCTCATCAAACATGGCATCTTATGTCGCTAACAGGATGACACAAAGCATACAGTGTATACAAGAATATACTGATGTACACGCGAAGGCTAAACTAGGAACGAATGCAGCCAGAACGTCACCCTCAAAACATGCACTCTGTAAAGCGTCACCCTCACCATGCAGCAGGTGAAGGTATTTAAATGTTCAACTAGTGAGAACAGGTAGCCGTGTTATCCGTCCTCTCCGCTCTAAGAAGCCCTGAATGAAATGAGAGGCAATTCCTAACAGAGGAGTTAAAGCCGACAGTCGAGGTATGACCTTAACACTGTGCGTTTTCAACCACTGTGTGTTCTTGATGAAGTTCCCTTCACTTTGAGAAGCCAAATCTTCTTAACCTCTACAAAGACTACACACACGCCCAATCCAAAATGGCCGCAAGCCACCAGGAAGCAAACATTTCTTTTGCTATTATAATAACATTCTTTTAATGTTCTGATCATTTCAAAAATATTAATTGGTTGAGTTTGATTCCTTGTTACTTCTGCGACACTTTAGGTCCCGTCTTTTGAAGCAACGGTTAACGTAGAGCAAGTACAGCGAACACTTTTTGGTTCACATTCAAGAAACGAAACACAACGAAAACGTAAGACTTGGTCAAGAAATGGCTCAACATACAGAAGTAAAAATCCAAAAACAAAATAATAATAATAATAATAATAATTAAAAAAAAACTTAAATAAACCAATAAGTTTAACTACTTCCCAAAAAGAAGGTCTCTGAGGCAGGGATAAGGTCAGCCGAAGCGCTCCCTGACCAACATCATCAGTTTCTTTTTGCCCTTGTAGATCTGTTTCAGGTTGTCTATGAACTGGGCGAACTGAATATGGCCGTCCTGTGCCAAAAGGAAAGTTTCCCGTGCTTTGCTGAGGAACTCTATGAACTCCCCGTAGTGCCTCGGACTGATGTGCGTCAGTCGAGAGTGCGTGGTGTTGATGTACGCCGAGATGGTGGCGTCCAGAAGCTGTCGTAGCGGCGCCTTGTCCGTTGACATGAGCTTCCCAGAGTTCCTTCGCCCGGGGATGCCGGCCAGTCCCGGTGCCGTCATGGTGCACCGCCGCAAGATGTCGGACAGCACCGTGGCACAGTGCACGCTCTTCACCACCAGCGGGATGATGGCTGCGAGTTCGTTTTTCCCCAAGGAGTGGCTGAGTGCGCAGGCCCAGAGCACGTCGTTAATGGCCGGGTGCGTGTCCTGGTTGTAGGCGAGGTTGAGGTGAGTCATGGCGAGAGACGCCAGCTTGAACGACCGGAGCGGATACCCCCGGTGCTCCATGTAGCGTGCGATGGTGAACAGCTGCGAGTACGTCATGCCCGTGGAGGCGGCATCGATCACAATCTGGTAGGCCGTCTCGAAGGCGATGTGGTCCTTCTCGCAGAGCGTCAGAGCCGACAGGGCGCAGTTCTGAGGGTCTTTCATGGCGCACTGCAGCGCCAGTGTCCTCGCGCAGCTGGCCAGCTCCTCCCGCTGCGGGTAGTCCAGGCTGAGGCGCAAGATGGTGTTGTGGGACATGACGGTGGCCGCCACGATGCTGGTGGCCTCTGTCGGCGTGAACAGAGTGTACCAGCTCTGCAAGATGCTCACTAATGCCCGCAGACCTGACGGGAGAGACAGATGGGATTGGACACTCAGTGCGTTGCCAGTTCTTCAAAGATGGCAAGGGAAGGAAAACAGACACAATGACTCGATCACCATCATTTAGTTTGAACTTTTATGCGGAATCCTTGCCACTGATAATTTTACTACCAGAATTATTTGCAAACGTCCAAATAAGAGCCTTTTGCCACGTGGTATTTATTTGCTGAAATGTTTAAATTTCATGGTTAAGACACACAAAAAACAAGCCAGATTTCGTCGTGGTCTCCCTCAGCATGTTATCAGCCTGGCGGGTCACCAGGTTTTTCTTGCGCCCCCACCAGGCTGAGCATTGTTTGTCGTCTTATTAGGTTGTTTATGTTTGCCTTGTTTGTATCGTTAACTCAAAAACACACTGGATGACTGCCTCAGCACTCTACCATCAGGCTTAGCAGGTTTTCTTGGGTAAAACTTTCATCCATTTTTGTAACATGCACAGTAAAGTAGTATAAATTTAACCCTTGTTTCCAGAATGGACAGACTTTAAATATGTAAAATGTAAAACTTCTTGAGCATAAGAATTCAAGTTTTACACAGTTTGGGCAGGTTACTGGTTTCTCAGAGAGTCACCATTGTTAAAGCTGCCAGCTTTGTTTCACCCAATAAGTCAGAGATTGTGTCAACTTATAACCATACTCTGCACTTTTTCAGTCGTGTTTCTTTATCATCGCTTCCCTCTAATCTTTTCATAGCACTTCTGGCAGTTTCTTTAAAATCTCTGCATAAATTTTTGTCAACCAGCAGAGTTACAGCTCTCTCTCCTGCACTATCATCAAATTATTAAATACCTTATGGAAAACTGATGTTTATCCCTCCGTGTGGTGAACCGAGCATATGTTTGATTATCTTTTTTTTTTCTTCTTTTTATTAAAGTCAAAGTCAGCCTTAAAGCTGAAAATCGAGACAGACCATAGGGACTGTAATTAGAGATGGAATCCTGTTTTTCTTGCTGCGTCTCAATGGGGTGTCAAAAAAAAAAAAAGTGAAACATACCGACTTCAGTGGCGCATGTTACCAGCCAGCGGACCATCTCTCTCCTCCTCCAATTCAAAGTGGACAGTGTCATTCTCATCACCTGGAAAAACACACAAAAGGCGTAAGAACAAAGCTGGAAAATATGTAATAACTATTTTTGAAATCCACATCTTAAACCTTTGCTCTCAACTTTAAATACTAAAATCCTTTATATTTAAGGTGAAAATTACAACACAATGAACAAGACGCGATGTAGTAAGTAAATAAATGAGTGTTAAACGTTTTAGTGACAGAAACACAAAATGCTTTTATGTTGATGTTTTCAGCCGAAATCGTCATGGTAACGCTACAGCTAGTAAATGTCTGGCGTAGGTTACCGTTATTTTCCAAAGCCATTAATATACATTTTTATCCACTTTCTTTGCATATTTTTTGTGCCATTGACTTAAAGACAGTTGTTGGAAAAACGAACTTTGCAACAGGAATTTTGGTTAAAAAAAAATGTTATTACTGAAAAGTCCACGTTGTTGAAGTTCCTTCAGATTTTCATGTTTTATTGTTTTCAACAGGTGAAGATATTCCTGCTTTTGAGTCAATCTGTGATTTTTAATATCTATGATTTACAGGGGAGGGGAGTGATGGAGATATCAGCAGATCTGTGCAAAAAATAAACCCTGCAATAATCCAAATAAAATTAACAAAAAGAAAAAAAAAAAATTTGTAAAAAAAAAAAAAATTTGGCAAAAACAATTTCTTTTAAATCCTTATCAGGCATCAAAAGGGATGAGAAATTTTAAAAATTTATAAATATTTACTATATATGGTAACGAAAAATAAATTAAATATGAAAACATTTTGATTCGTAACATTACACCACAAAAATAATGCTTCAATAATCAGTAGATTTAAACATATTTACAGGTTATTATTAAACATGCACTATAATTTTATTCATAGCAGCTTATGTGACACTGAGAAAAATAGCTCAACATCTCTGAGCTCAATATTTACTTTTTGCTGCTTCTTACGTCATTGAGGTTATTTTTAATTTCTCCATTAATTAATGTTTCAGCTGTAGAGCACATTTTTAATGCAGCAGGATGCTAATCTGTTGCGTTTCTCTGTGGAAAGGTTCCTCCATTGAGTGGGTTCTTCTCGTCAACAGCGTTGACTCTGTGTGGGATGCCAATTTGTAGGGTAGAGTTTTGACAGTCTGTTAAAAGGAAACTTGAGCTGCGGCAAAAGTTTCTGTGGTGAAACTGTGATAATTGCAGCCTCCCTTTCTCTCTCTCACACACCCACACACACACACACGTTCAGTACCTGCAGCCCCAACTCCAACGCCACATTGAGCAGGGTGATATCCGGCGGACTGTCTGCAGGCGTGGCGATCTTAAAGGCATCCTGGGCCAGTTTGAAGATGAGGGAAGAAGAGTGGATGTTTTTCTGAATGGCTTCCAGCACCGTCCGCAGTCTCAACATGTCTCCTTGTGGACAAGTGGGGAAAAAAAGAGGAAGAAGAGGAGGAGGAGAAGATATTAACAACTGGTTTGCTTTAGTAAAACCTTTTCTGCTGCCAAATATTTCTGTAACCAAAGAAAACTTCCTCGTTTGAAGGATCCCAACATGTCCGCCCAAAGTAGGAACTTGATATTGTTGCTGCAGCCACAATTGCAGGGCAAGATGTATGTTTGTTAGACATTGTAATATTGGTAACAAGTATTGAGTATGGTTAAAAACATTCGCCAAGTGTGGGTTATGTAAAGGAATAAAAAGTTTGTAATCGTGGGACTTTCCAGACACTAGAAAGCAAATATGGTTTGGAAAACTTTGACTTTCTTTGTTTTTCTTTTTAAATCCCTTCAGGCCAGTTGTCATATAAATAGTTCTTAAGTGCTTATCATACAAAAATAGGCTTTAGGGTAATTTCCAGAACCTAAAAACAAACGGTCAGCACTGCAGACATCACACACAAATGAAAGACAGAGAGAATCTGCGGACAAAATCTTGTACTTTAAAATGGAGAACATCAAGTCGGACGCTGTAATTCGGGTTGGGGCAGAGAGGAAGTCGGACATCTTCATATTTGTCGTTCTTGCCCCAGAGCTTCAACATCAAGAAGAAATTGGGATATAAGTTGTGATAAATTTACAATTTAATGGGGGAGAGCTCAATTAGCGGCTCGTCCCACTTTGTCAAACGTGATTAATAAAATAAAACACCTGCTTGGAAGATTAATCTCGTAACGGCCAGAAAATGTTATGAGTTATGAGAACAATAGCTGAAGAGAGAAGTTTCTGCGACTACATTTGAGGGGATTTTATATAATAACAAAATGGCCTGCTGTTGTGCTTCAGCTGCTTTTGTTTCTACTGATCTCTCTTTTTTTTTCTTTTATATTACCTTTAGCAGCAGTTAGCATGGTGGAGGCGAGCTCACACTGCTGCGACTCCAGGTGGCCGAGAGTGAACCAGCGCGGGTATCTGCTGGGAACGATGGAGATGCCGTGGTGAGGGTGGCCCACGTCCCCGGAGCCCGCCGACGACTCCAGGACAGGAAGCCTGGGCGACGAGCAGAGAACGCGCTACTAATGTGGAACACACTTCATGGAGACGACAGGTTAAAACATGGAGCCGTGCCGGGTTACTGGTTTGAAAAGCTAAATCTAAAAGCGCGGAGGCTTTCCCCGTTCTACGATTTAAAGTTTGCTCATTTAGATGCCACAGAAAGTGTCAGAGAGAATATTCATATGGA
This sequence comes from Poecilia latipinna, assembly GCF_001443285.1. NCBI lineage: Eukaryota > Metazoa > Chordata > Actinopteri > Cyprinodontiformes > Poeciliidae > Poecilia > Poecilia latipinna. Next base: position 123,793 of record NW_015113946.1, on the reverse strand, counting down.
GCTTCCCCTCCTCCGCCTATTGCTGCCAGGGCTCGCACACTTTTCCGCACAGTAAAATTCGAGCACTTTTTCAAGGTTTTCCGGCACCACACGTTGGAAATTGAAAATAAATAAATAAATAAATAAACAAACAAAAAACAATACAAATGAAGTAAAGAAGATAGTTTCAATTCAGAATTATTCTGACATCATTTATTACTTTTAATAATGTCTTCTGATTGTTTTCTCCATAGCAGGGACAGTGAAATTTTGTGTTTACATCTGATCAAAATACCAATTTATAAAAAAAAAATTCCCAGAATTTCATAAACTTTGCTTAATTTATAAAATATAATACGTTATATTTTCAGGACTACGTCTACAATATTCATTTTTTTATTTCCATTACACAGATCAAAACTGTGAGGTTTGACTATCAGGCACATTCAAGGACTTTACACAGAAATCCAGAGCTTTCCAAATCTGGAAAATGCCTAATTCAAGTTCAAGGATTCTCAAGGATTTCAAGAAAAGAATTTGAAAATCTTGCGTAAATACATTCTGGTTATCCCTTGAGAATCATTTACCCCCACATTTAAACATAGGAGTTGCATCTTTCTTTTTCTTTTTTTTTTTTTTTTGCCCTGAAGAATCTCTCACCTCATGGCGCGGAGAGCCACCTTGTACGCCAGGTCTGCGTCGTGCGGCAGCAGAGCCGAGAAGAGGTATTTGGCGAAGGTGTGCATGGGAACGCTCTCTCTGTGGATGACTTCTCCGAGGCCGCTGAACGGACCGGCTGAAACCGAGACGGACACAGACAGGAAAAAAAAAAGGGTCACGTTTCGTCGAACCCGTGCGCGACGCGGAAACGAGCGGCGGGTAGCGTACCCTCCAGCAGCTGCACGGCCTGCTTCCGCAGCGTCTGGACCAGGAGGTCGTCCAGCTCCAGCTCCTGCAGCTTGGAGACGATCTGCTCTTCGTTACGACACACCTGGGCCACGGCGAGAAGACAAAGTGTCGTCAAATTGTTATCTGACGAAGCAGGAAGTCGACCGATTCACTCTCAGCAGGGAACTGTAGCGCTCCTCCGCACACTTTGAGACAGACGGGATTCAATTCCAGCCAAAGAGCGACACAGAGGTCCTTCTAGTGCATTTGATTGGGTTTTAAACGTCTAAAACATTAATATTGTCGCTAATTCCAATGACATTAAGAAAGGTCTGCGGCAGCAACGTTAAACCCTCGAAAGCATATTACCATTTGCACAAAGAAACGCTCCCCGGATTTCTTCCAGTGCGCCGAGAACTTAAGTGCTGTGACTTTCTGCTTGTTTTTCCAAGAAAAGAAAAATGCCGTGACCTTTTCTATGCTTTTTTTTGTTTTTTTTGCCTGACATTTACTTCCAGCTGATGTTAAATTATAGTGATTTGCCATCAGAGAAACACTGTCCTCAACGGGATTTTTTTTTTTTCCTTTTAAATATGCAGAGAATATATTTTTAATAAAGCACAACCAATATCAAGTGCAGAAGTAATTACCATTGATGTATTTCACGTTTTGTCATGCTATTCGTAAGCCTGTCACAGTGCCAAATTTTACTGGACGATAAATTGTCCAGGTAATTATTGCGATAAACAATAATATTGTAGCGTGGAGTCCATTTTCTAGTAATATATATAAAACATGGCATAATATCGCAAACTCACCCTCTCAAAAACTAGCAAACTTTCATTTTGTAAAGAACAATTAACACTGGAACTGGAAGGTATTTTAAATATCCAAAATAAAGAATGGCAACCAAAAACAATAAATAAATGACATTGGAAATCCCCCAACTCTCAGGACTTCGTCTACAATATTCAACACACTGAAGTTTGTGGCTGTGATCGCGGTAAAGCTCGAGAGGTTTTGAATACTTTTCATGAGAGCGCTGTGCATTTACTGCTAACAGATGCAAAAGTCACCTTGTCCTGGGCGTACAGTCCCTCTGGCATGATCCTCTGCTGGCCCATGCCCATCAGGGCCACCTCCAAGGCCAGAGTCAGGTAGGACTCCCCCACATCTGGACACCCCCACACGGGCACATGGTGGTAGACCGGAGGTCTAGGATCGCCTTCTTGGAGAAAACAGGGACAAGACCGAACATCCACATTGGTAACCGGTGAGAAAATCAGAGGAATACGTATTTAAAACGCTAAAAACAATGTGCTGCTTGTGTTCTGTTCAAGCTGTGTCTATGTTCAGTGTTCATTTTATTTATTTCTTTAATATATGTATATATTTCAGCTCTCTAAAACAGAAAAAGGCAACGTGCTTTACCAGTTATTAGTTTTAATTAGATACCATAGAAATAAAAGAAACTGCTGAGACAGAAGGAGTCGCACAAAGCCCACCTGAACTCGAACCTGAGCGTTTGTAGCACATCAGCCGCACGCTTTGGCGTTACGGATTCATTATTTTTAACAAAATATGCGTATATCTTTTTAATTAAATGGGGAATAAAGCATTGTTTGTAACTTCGTTTGAGCTCGTTTGGTGAAAAGGCTGCTTACCCAGCACTGCTGCTTTATAAAGTATAAGTGAGAACAGATGCCCTGGGAGCCTCAGCTGTTGATTTGTTTTCTCCTGCTCCCCTCCGACCCCCACCGCTCTACCCCATCATTCAGCTTAAATCCCCTCTGAGCAACAGATCCCCCTAAATCCTGTTTATTCCAGGGATATGTGGGTAGGGAGCCTGTGCTGGGAGAGCGCGCATGTGGTGAGTTAGAGTGGAAAAATGGAAACAGATTTTACAGACTTTCCCCCTCTGGTACGGTCAATTTGTTTCTTCCGAATCAGCGGCTCAATAAGTTGATTTGATAAAGCTGAGGGGAGGACAGGGGGAGGAGGCGGTTTGTGATTGGACGACACAGAGGCCGAGTCTAGCCAGTGCATAAACAGATGTTTCCAGCTGTTCTCCGTTGGTTATGAAAATATGACCACGGAGCTGAAAATGAAACTAATTTGCTTCATGTTCCACACGCAGCACGTTGCCAGTGGTCAGCCAACATTGTTACCCAAAGCTTTTAAACAATAATAAAAACAAAAAACAACAACAAAAAAATAAAATAAATAAAATGCAATGGCCGCTGGTGTAAAGAGGACAAGTCAGGAAATTCAAATGGGGTTGGGTTCTGTGCATACCACACTCAAACTACAGGGGCGTGTTCAGTGCAGCCCACTCAGTTTCTAATACTTTACGGCTGCATGCAACCTTATAGCAAACAGTCGTTAAGAGCGTTTCCACTTTAGGAAACTCTCCACAGAAATAGAGTCGTTTTCTGGTGTCGTTATTTATGCCTTTTTTTGTTTTCATAGCCTGTAATAGAGCAAAAAAAAAACACAACCAAAAAAACCCAGATTACCCAGAAAAAAATGTGCTCCATAAAACTACCATGGAAAGGTAGAAAGGTCCTTATTTTGATTTTACCCAAAGCCTTATGGGGGGGGGGGGGGGGCGATTTTTACATTGAATCTTTACATGTTGTATTTTGATTAGCTTAAGCCTATAAAGTCTTGAACTTGGTGGATTTCAAATCCCACTGAGGCAAAAGTAGTAAAACTTTCCAAAAGTAATATTAGTTTGGAAAGACTTCAACAATTTAACAATCTAAAATAATTCAGTGTAGTTCTTTTTTTAAACCTCTTTTTAACCAGGCATAGAGTCGAGGTTGCTTTTTCCAAGACAGACGCCAAATGTTTAAGAGTTCGATTAATATTTCAGGACACTTTTTTTTTTATTGTCCACGACAAAATGAATGAAATAATGATTAATTACTTAACAAAAATGACACACTCCAAAGCTAAGACCGAGCCCAAGAACAAGAGAAAAAAAAAGAAAAAAAAAAAGCTTGACCGGTCTGGAGCCCTCCATCTGTGCCCTGAAAGTATTCGCAATCAGTACTGAAGAAGAATAACTCTTGGAATCACTGAGTTTAATTTGCCTTCACTGCAACAGCAGCACAAACACATAACAGAAAGTCCAGGAGGAAAAGAGGATTCACTGTGATAATGTTTCAGCCAGCAAAGTTTCAGCACAGCATAAAAGCCAATGTATAAACCAAAGGCTGAGGAGAGACACATTCTGGTGGTACTTTCATGAACTTTGGAGGCTCAAGATGGGACAAATACAGCACTTTAGCTGAAGTCGATGTTAGCCAGGATTATTTAGCTGTACGGTTTAAAACGCAGCAGCAGCAAGGTAGTTTTAAGCAAAAAATGTGAATGTAAACCCTTGGAATATGTTGCAAGTTTTCAAGCATTAAGCATGAATTTTCCCACTGTGGGACAATAAAAGCTAGCTAACACCTAGCTAAAATGTAGAGTTTAGTTGTCCCACGCTACAAGCTAGCTAAGAGCTAGCTAGCTCTTTTAGCCAAAACTCTCACTCTTTTAACTAAGTGCATTTCTGTTAAGGTAAAATGAGGAAAACCAAACCATATAGTTTTTTTTAATACCTCCGGTGTCCATAGAGTTATCATCATCCATGCGGCACGTTTCTGTGAGCGTGATGAACAGACAACCGATTGGGTCTAATGGATGACCCACCCAGCCTTCCAGGTTGGTGGTGGAGGTAACATTTCTCTGGAGAAGCTCTAAAAGCAGAGACGGGAAAAAAAACAACAATAAAATAAAACAGTCAACATTAAAAAGTACTGCAACGATGCTCCCGATCTAGAAAATAAACTGTGCTCCCTAATGTTTCTAATGTTTGAACCTTTCTTTTGGTGCTTGTAGATGTCCATCTGCCTCTGCTGCTGGAGGCGAAGCGTGTTGATGATGGCGACAGCCAGCCGCAGCGCTTCTCTCGTGTAGCCGTGCGATCGCAGGGCGTCGACGCGGGCGCACGCCGTCGGGACGTGGTCTGCGTGTCGGGAGAGAAACGAGGTGAGGTCAGGACAGCTTCGCAGAGTCAGGCGGCGTATACACACACACACACACACACACACACACACACACAGGGTGCAGTCTCAGCAGAAAGCCGGTGTGTGCCTGATAGGTGGCTTAAGTTGCAGAATCTGACAGATCTGAGCTGGAAAGCTGCTTACTGCAGATACTGCCGCGAATATCAGCAGAATTACTGTGCGCGCGAGAGAGCGCGAGTGTACTGGGTCAGCTTTCAGCGAAAGTAAAGGACGTGGGTGGAACAATCACAGAGGTGCTGTCATTCGGGGAAAATACGGTTTTATTTAGCTCCCTAAATAGCAAATTGAAACTGAGATTCTCAGCATAAAGAGGAAATGAATACATAATAACTCCACGCAAAAACAAAGAAAAATCACAGTTTCAATGGGAATGTGGATTGAAATAGCACCTAGCCAGAGCGGCAGCCCCTGTGGGTTGAACAGCAAGCTCTCCCCTTCCCTCTGGTAGGACGGAGACATGTAGTAGTCGCTGCTGATGATCCTCTGCAGGTGGCTGTCCTGCCAGTGGAGGTCGCACGCCTCGACGGCGCGGCTGAACACCGTCCGCCTCGGTCTGGACAGAGAGTCTGACACAAACACCGACAGTGATGAGCGGCCCTGAAAAGCGCAGCTTTGCGGAAAAAGGAGGCGCGCGCGTTGGTGCAGACCTTGAGCGAGGTTGCTCTGCGGCAGGGCGTTGGTGATGTTCGGAAGCTCGCTGCCGTAGTTTCCGTCCTCCAGCGGGCAGACGTCCATGTCTCCCCACTTCTTCAGCTGCTTCAGCCAGCCGCTCTTTTCCTCGCTTTTACAGTGTGGATTCAGCACCACGCACACCCACAGCGCACCTGGGGGCAGCGGGAGAGGAGGAAGGGGGTCAGGTGTTTAGAGCCAAAGGAAATGGAAGCTCTGGAATGCAATTTCAGTCGCAATGACATATTTTATGTTTGTGGTTACAACATGGCAAAATGAGAAAAATATCAGCAGGCAGGAATAGTTTCGTAATGTACAAAGACGAAGAAAACCGAACGTAGGTTTTTTTTTTAACAATCTAAACAAAACTCTCTTTAGGTCAAATTTGATTTGGGGTTACTTTTAAGACATTATGATCAAAACAAAACAACAAAAAACAAGATGATCAGTATTTGTTTTACGCACACACCTCCCCCCCAGCTGTGCCAGCTGTCAGACGCCTGCATCCCAGAGAAAAATGATCTGACCGTCTGGCTGTTATTTCTGTCTGTGTCATGATCTCACTTGCTCACTCGGGAAGTGTTCTTATTGACCTCCTAAATGCTGAGATTGATTGCAGAGAAGTTGAGCAGCGCTATTGATCCGTAAGCCTTTATCGTTCGCCGCATGCCGAGAGCAAGAGGAGAAGCTTGGGAGGAAGAGGGTGAACAGCCGTCCACTGGGGAAAAAAAAAAAAAAACCTCCTACATTTTAACCAAACTAGGTGAATCCATATTTGTCCCGGCTGAAGGATTCTGCCTGACCTGCAGTGACCTGTGAACCCCACTATCAAGTCGCCTAAAAAAAAATCGTAAAGAAAAATGATAAATTTGCCTTCCTGGTAGTGTGTAGCCTCTTACCCAGTTCATCCCAGAGCTGCCGGCACTTGTCCGTCATCCCTGTGCCTTGCTGTCTCCACAGTGACAGTCGAGGGTCTGCCATGAATTGCTCCGTTATCAACGTTAGCATTCGAGCGCCGTTGGAGTCCCGCATCCGGAGCATCTCCCGTACCTGAAAGGATCAGCAGCTTGTGAGGAATTCACCGGGTCTGGAACAAAGTCAGCACTGTAACATGCTCTACGTTCTCCCCAACGGTAAAGTCAAAGCAGCTGTTTGAGAGCAGATGGAGGAAAAAAGCAAAACAGGAAGGCAGACGTATTCTTTTTTTTTTGTCCTTTGGTTTCAAACTATTTTCTGTTTATTTAGGCAAGTGTTTTTCTATGCTTGCCTAACATTCACTGGACGTCAGACTGCGTAGGAAACCCGACCACTGACTGAAGAAATCTTTAGTTCCTTTAAAGAAGTGAAAACGTTGAGCACTGTTTGGCAGAAAGCATGTTTAGTAATGAAAGCGATTAAAAAAAAAGTTAAAAAAGGATTGGCGAGTGTCCAACAGGAGCACAATTGAAAGGTGGATGGAAATTGTATGTTAAGATGAGAGTGAATGGAAAACACAGAACTAAGACTGTAGAAAGTCTAACAACTTTCATTGGATACTACAGAAAAGAAGTAGATTAGCACGCAAATGGAAAGCCCAGTGTTACACAAATGTTTTGGATGTGGACACAGGCCAGTGTAAGGTTCTCATTTTATAATCTGCTGTTGCACCATTTCCCATCTTTTCACACTGAAAAATTTATGCTATGTAGGTCTGCAAGTGAGGAAATTAAACAGATTTTGTGTAATTTATGTAGGCTGGAGATGCTACAGCTATATGTACCTAAGATAGAATAAACCATTAAAATGCTTGGCAGAAATGTAACAAAAAATACTGCATAAGACTGCACAAAATTTAAAAACATGATCTAATTAAAAATATTATGTGGCAATTTACATGATTCCTCAGTTTTGCAAATAACGTGTCAGCGTGTATTTGTATTAAACCAACCACGAGAAAACAAGAGTTACTTAGGTAATGCTAAAATAAGCAAACATTAGCATGTTGCTACACAGTACAAACATTACCAACTACGCCTATTACGGAATTACTCACATTAGAATATAAGTCAGTATTAGATAACAACGTAAAATGTCAGCAACCAGCAGCTAATTTTAACTGCTATCCTAGTAGCTCATGTACTAAATAACTTATTAGCTAAAATACTAACACTGACAAACATGCTAACGTTAGCATATGACTATCGACTGCACATATTGCTAAACTGAAGCTAGGTATAATGTTCATATGAACTAACACACTGCTTTTAGGTCACAAGTCATGGTAACATTAGCTAATATGTTAACGTAGCAACAATCATCTGCTGTAGTAAAGTTAGTTATGCAAGTATTACAATTTGTTTTCAAGTAAACGGCATTTATGCGCTAGTTTTCCTCTGGCCTGTAGTAAATTTTAAAGTTTTCAAGACTTTAAAAGACAGTTTTTTAAAATGTTAGCATACTCTGATGACTGGTTAGCAGCCTGTGATAGTCATGAGAGTTTGCTTCCCTCTCAAATCTCACATTCTGCCAGAAAAGGTATTTCAGAAAGCATAATCAAACACACTCAAGTTGTCTTAAGCTAGATGAAACACAATATCCAAAGGACCCTTGTTGCTAGGTTTACCTTCAAGTTTTCAGGTGCAAACAATCAATCTGACAAAGCGAATTACACGGTAAATCCCATTCTAATCCACACATATGATTTGGTCACGCGAACCTTTGCAAACATGGAGTTCAGCTGCTTTCCGGAGCCGTAGTATCCTCCCTGCGACAAAAACTGTTTGACCTGCTCCCTGACTTGATCCTCGTCCAGATGCCAGCAGTTATCATCGTCAATGCTGGCGCCTGCAGTCGGGTCTGGAGCACCTGAGAAGATGAACACGGACAGTGAATGACAAGTGTAGAAATCTGGAAGTACAGCGAGAAGCGCCAGCCCCGTCTTAAAGCTGGTGTTAGTAGAATAAAGCGTATATTTTACATGGATATGTTCTGTTCTTAATTCTAAGCTCAAATTGACCAAAGGAGCTGTTTACGGCATGAAAAAAAACTGGACTCGTAAAATCTTCAACTTAATACAGACACTTCTTTCAAGATGCAATCGCACAACGCTAATGAAAAGTCTCAACTCTGCGTTTCTTTTCACTCTTTTTGGCAAAACCTTACAGTGCACCTACATTCCAGATAAGAAATGCTGCTCGACTTGGGGCCAAATTTATTTTTTCTTCTGACTGTGTGTGTCTCTGTGTGTCTGAGTAGCACTGCGGAGAAATGTAGATGTGCTCCAGTGGGGGGGTTGGAGGCAGGATGCTTTGATCTCGCAGGAAGCGAGTTGAGGAAAACCCAGGGACGGGTTTCCAAACCGGCCGGGAGAGCGCAGCAGCAAACAAGCAACGCTCCTCCATCAAAGGCGCCCTCGCTTCTGGACTGCCTGAACTCCAACCCCCATGATCCCTCTTGTCAAACACCGGACAGGAAGCGCAGCGTGGGGCTTCCTGGACGCAAGCGTTGGAGAATGTCAACATTTAGCGAGCAGGATGAAACGGAGACGGAGATAAAGACTTTTGTTTGGTGAAAGGATGCGTCTGGTTTGTTGTCGTTCCCGAGACGCGGAGCTGCTACGGCTCTCAGCTTCTGTTTAATCTCAATCCTTTCTCCGACCCTTTCATCTTTCCTCTCCCCTCATCTGCTTTCTCCCGTTTCCCAGAAAGCCTTTCCCTCGGTCTCTATCACCCCCGTCAGCATCCCCTTTCCTTCTTCCCACGTCTTTGCCTGTGTCGTCTCCAGCGTCCATTTCATCAATCAAGTCCCTTTCCCTGTGATTTATCCAACCTGCCTCTGTCGGTGGGAGGCGTGGAGGGGGTAGGTGGCGGCTGCAAAGATGAAACTGAGAAATCAAATGAGGCATTTGAAGCCCCGGCTTGCTGCGCCACCAGAGTAATCAGGTGCCTGGACATGTGGCAGCCCGTGGGCTAGCAAGAAGCTTTCCCCCCCCAGCCCCCCCCCTAAGTCGGTCGTCTTTCATGTCTGGCCTGTAACTGTGGAGATACCTCTGCAGAGCCGATGGTTTGGACCGCCACAGAGGAACTACTTCACTGCAAGGATTTGGAAAAGCGTTGTACTTCTGCACCGGCTGTCGCCCGACGGATTCAGTCCGAAAGCGAGACGGCGAAGAAGTTGTCCAAAGAGACGACTTCAGATAGAGTTTGAAAGGAGGCAGCTGGGGAGTCTCACCGTGAACCTGGTTGATCTCGGAGTTGGAGGAGAGGATCTCGTCGGCCAGTTTCTGTGCCGTGGGCAGAACCTCAGTGTGGTGGGCAGTGATCAGATACTGGACCAGCTTCTGCAGCTGATCTCTGTTCATCTGGAACAGTGTTTCTGATATGGGCAACCGGAGCTTCACCTGCAAAACAAAACAAAACACAGAAAAGTCAAAAGGTTTGACAGAGAAATTATGTTTTTTTATGTGAAAAACCAAGACGGCGTGGTGTACAGTGGAAGAAGATAGTCATTTAAAGTTAAATAGAGCTGAATGCAAATGAAACTCTTCATCTTTCCCCCTTTAAAATTTCGATGCACTTTGTGTGGGTCAATCACATTAAACAAATTCAACTTTGAGGTCACAAGGGAAACTCCGGTAAGTCGCCGTCCGTCCGCGCCCTACGTCTTCGACTTCCTACCTGCTCAGGCTTGCGGATCCTGTAGAGAGAGAGCGCGACCACATGTGCGCAGTAGAAAATGTCCCGGTTCCCGCAGCCACAGGTGACCGAGGTGATCTTGCATCGATCGAAGCTGATTGCCACCTTGTGGGTCACCTCCGGTTCCGAGGCTGTGGCCGGCTCGGTCACAGTGCCGCTCAGGTGAAACCCTAGAAGACACAGGGAGGAGGCAAGGGCGAACCGTGAGACACTTTTCCTACTTTCCACAATGCAGACAATTGAAAGTCCAAAGAAGGCAAGAAAAAAGTAAAACAGGGTAATCAGAGATCTACAACCACGGACCATCGGACCAAAACAAACTTCGTGAAGACGCTGTGCCAACAAGGCGCTGTGCCGGTACCGTTTGCCTCGTCTGACGAAGCATTTGTGCCCTTTAGAGAAAAGGGCTTTGAAAGGGTGGGATGAGTTTTAAATCGGACACACATTCAGTTCCCCGGTGGGTAAAGATGGCCGGCTAAATAAATTAACTTTAATTCTGTTTTGCACGGTTAATCTTTAGGGCCGCTTCGCACACCAAGCTGACCATTTACTCTAGTCCTCTGCTGGGCTCCTCTTCCGCAGCTAATGGACAGTGTTTCACAACACTTTGCACTAAATCAGGCATAATTGGCTGTACTTAACCAGCTGTTAACCAATTTCAAAAACAGCTGGATGGAGTTGTTTTCCTACTGAATGTTTTGCTTTTTAACCAGTCAGTATCCCAGCTCAGTGTCAGCGATCGTCTAGGAAATTGTAACTCTGAAGTGATGTAAAATGCATGATCAAGTAATATTTTACTTGATATTACAAGAAGGTTAAATGGTTTTAAAGGGTTAAAGGGTTTTAACCTTCTTGGACGCTAAATGTTTAGCAAACTCGATAACCCGAGATCTGTATATCGCAGAAGAGGCGAACTGTGGGGTACCACAGGGCTCTGACCTGCGGTTCTACCAAATCAAAAGTTATCTGTAACACATTTTCCAATCAGAACACCTTCTTCCACCATCGACGTGTCTTCCTGCAACTTTAAAGACTAAAGGATATCAGGCAGACTGCATCAGCAGGAGAAATGTATCTTTTATGCCCAAGCAGGTTTTTCTGTGATTCCCACCGCTGTCCAGGTCACGTGTGTTAAGTTAACCATTTGTTTCTAGTCCCTGAGTTGGTGGACTGACGACACAGAGCACACCCTGCCTTTTCCCCCCACTGAACGATGAGAAAAGCCTACAGAGCCCACTGTGACCCTGAAAGCATCATGGGCACGGAAAAAACAACAAGCGCCTCATTGTCTGCTGACAAAATTTGGAACTGACTGGCATTTGATGACAAATCTTGAAGGAAAAAGAAAAAAAAAAAACTCGTACCACCTACTCAGCTGACCTTTTGTAGCTCTAGTTCTAAAAGGGATTATTGTGACAAGAAAGGACAAACTGAGCAAAGAATACAGTACAGAACGGAACAAGAAGCAGGCAGGAAAAGAAGTGTGAATGAAGGAACGGAGGATGAAGCGGAATAAGACGGGAGGAGAAACAGAGGAGCACAAAGGAGGAATTGAGGAGGGAAGTAAAAGTATCAGTTATGCCATGTCATCCAACTGTGACAGGTCAATTATTTACGAGGCGAGGAGTGTGCGTGACAAAACTGATTACCAAATCCAACCTAAAACCCAAGCTCACTACTGTTTCCCCAGCTAAAAAAGAGAGGAGACAAAAACACACAAAGTTAAGTATATCAAGACCACCAAAAAGCAAACACAAACGCGTCTTCGGCAAAGGAAAGGCACAGATCTAAAGCTCGCTGACTTAGTCCCACATGCTCTGACACAGTCATTAATACGTCCGCTCTATTGTGTTCTGTAATTTCGTGGCACGGCTGCCTAATAGGCATGTTTCAATCCATCTCCGAAGCAGAATCCAAAAACAAAATATTTTGTTTTAGCGCAGGGTCCAATCTACAGCAAAATGCTTTGAATTATACAAAAACGTTCAAGAGGTGAGACTGTTGGCAAAGTCTTTGGGGTCCCAACCCCAAAGATCCTGCCCTCATGGTGAGAAATTTTCACACGCAAGCAATCAGGCAGAGGAACGGGCGTCTGCAGCGCGCAGGAAACAGGACGTGATTCAGCACGGCGTGGAGCGGAGCCACGAGCGCGAGCGGCCGAAGGAACAAGCGGATCAGCAGAAATGAGCCTTTGGAGTTCCTGGATTGCATTTAACTGCATGTTTGTGCCTTTTCAGTATTTTCCACAAAGGTCTATTTTTAAGCCTGGCTTGTGTAAAAAAGCATCTGAACAGACGAGCGCCTTGACATGCCAACACAACGCGGCGCCAAGGAAACCACACGCATGCCAGTGAGTGATCTGTGGGTTGACACACTAACACAATGACCTGACACAGACATCTAGGTCGCTCTTAGAAGTGACACACCTCGTGTTGTTTGATTTACCTTCTTGTAAGGTTTCTAAACTTTTTGTGTTTTGGACTCAAGTTTCCAGAGTTTTAGCCCTATTTATTATATATATATATATAACATCTAATTTAAAGCATCTAGACCCTTACTTTGACTGTAATTCTCAAATGGCTGCCAATATTTCAAAATCCCGCATGACCACGAGGTTGAAAGCTTAAACAGAAAGTCTAGACCAACACTGCAAATGTAAAAGTAGCAACCTGAGTGATTCCCAGACATACCTCCATACCTCTAGCTGTTACCGATACTGGAAATGACAAGCCTGGATTCTTTCCACAGTAACCACTTCCACACCAAAGAGCAATCTGACCTAGTAGTGATTACATGTCTAGTCTTGAGTTTGCTCTTCAAAAAGAAAAAAGAAACAAATAACTCGATCCAGGTCACTGGGCAATGTCTGCTGTGAATCTATACCTTGGTTTGTCAATACTTATGACAAACCAAGAAACCCCTCGTTTTGAACAACTGTACGCTGCTGACCAAGACAATATGCACACAACAAGACATCTGAGCGTGAGGAACAGACTGCAAAAAGGGAGAAAGAGAGGCTGGTGCGTCTGCCGGTGATAGACACAAGGAGTCCTCCAAAGTGTTACGACCTCCCACTGAGTCCTCCTGCTCAAACACTCTGTGTTGCAGCACGGTAACTGTTGTAAAATGTCAGACATTGGCTTTCCAATTCTCTCCTGCTTTTTGACATGCACACTCTCAGAGCTGGTTTGCGCCAACCATTTGCCCAAAGTGTCCCCAAATTTGATCTCACTCAAATCAGCGCCGCAGAGCCGAAGAGGAAGCAGAAATCAAGAAAGTGCATTCTTTAAAGCTCAGATCTGAAAGCTGCCACCTTCACTCACAGCAGTCTGAATTACATCCTGCCAGCCATCAGCCACTATCTGCACTCGTCTCCGGATCCCCTGCTTCCGCCCCCAACGGAGGAGTTTGTGAAGTTCAGCCGTCCAGGTGACGGTCAGCGTCAGAATCATTCCCGCAGCCGACGGCGCCCCGCACACGTGCGCCTTCGGATCAGTGGACCCCGTCTCTTTCCGCCTGTGTCTCCTAGGTGAACGCCCATTGTTGCTCGGGCCACCGGGATGGATGCGATGGTGACACCGCTGCTCTTTTCACTTTCAATCAAGTCTAAAATGGCTCACTCACAGTTCACAGTCCGTCTGTCTGGCACCTCTCCCCTATGGCTCGGCCACTTCTCCACATAAAGGGAAACCTCATCCCTGCAGGCTTTAATTAGCCGGGTTAGTTAGCGGTTTCGGGGGATTCGCACCTCTGCAGAGGCGGCGAGACCAATCCTGGCAGATCATAAGACGCTCTTAAACCCTGATTGCCTTGCCTTTTTCTTTTTTTACATTTTGATATACTTGTTTGTTAAAACTGGCGGGTTGGAGTTTTCTTTTGGGTCCTGAAAGTCATCAGAGAGCTCTGGTTTTCGAGCTGGGCGTCTTGTATCAACTGCTGTCCTGATTGGCAGGTTGCTCGGTTTAAGCAGCAGCCACCTACCCAGGAGTTTCATTTATAGCACAAATACGAGAGGAGAAACAATCCTCTCATCAGGCGTCAGGCAAGAAATCAAAACGTATTTCCCGTCATCTTTTTTGCCTTCATCACAGGCTAAAAGACTTTTAAAGCTAGAGGGATGTGATTAGCCTAATTATTTATATATATAGATATATAAAAACAATATTAGCAGAGTACTCCAATCACCGTTGCTGTGATTATGACCCATAAGAGAAGGGCTGTGTCTCTTAACCTTGAGTTATTCCTTTCATCGAACGCAGCTCTTGTGTGCGTGTGTGTGTGTGTGTGTGTGTCAAAGCAGAGGTAGACAGCGTGTCTTCAGCAGATGGGGAAGCAATGACACTTGATAATAAAAGACGCATCAGACAGTCTGAGGGAACATGTGCGCACACACACACACAGGCGTACACACACTTAGGCACAAAAACAAAAAAAACACACGATAAACAAAACAACCTTTTCAAGAGCTTGTCTGCTTTTGTTCTTAATGCCACAGCGAACATAAAGAAGGGACGGTGCCGACTGTAGTCAGTGATATTCACAGTAGATATTGCTAATCTCTTTCTCCATTTCTCTCTCTCACACACACGCACACATTTTGGTTGGGCAAAACAGATGAATTTCTAACAAAGATGAATTAGGGGTGTGATGTGTGCAAACTGGGAGGGATGCCAAGTACAACGATCTGGCCTAATCCTGAGGGAAGAGAAATAGAAAGAGGAGGGAAGAAAAAAAAACACGCAGGGCCCTTTGGTGTGTTTGTGTGTTTAATCTGCTCTGAATACAGGTAGGCAGGCCACCCTTGCAAAAACCACACACACACACACACACTCACACACACAATCTGCCACCGGCGCTGACATTGTCAATACTGACAACAGGGGTGTGCATGTTTGTGGTCGCTCGTGCTCTTTATATTTAGAGCAGCCTGAATTCAGAGAGAATCCACATTCTGATGTGTTTCATTGAAAGCGGAAACAAAGAACCGCGGCGGTTTCTCGTGTGTCAAATAAGCAAAGTGTGATTTTTCGCATCGGACAGAGTGATTGGTGCGTGGGAGAAACCAACAACGGGCTTCGAGTTACAGGACAGGCAGCTATTGTGCATCCTTCTATTGTAATTAAATATATATACACATGCATACACGCTCCTGTCTCCTTCCTCCCCGTTTGTACGCCATCTGTCACTCGCCGACAGCTCCGCCCACACAGAGGCTCCCGTCGGCCAATCAGGAGGAGGAGGAGAGCTCCCCACGCTCGTAGACCATTAACCCCTAATCAGCTGGGGAGGGGAGGGGGGAGAAAGAGCTGGGCGGAGAGCCAGAGCTCGTGTGCACGCTCGCACACAAAGACCATCTACGGCTTTTCTTATTCAAGCAAAAGCTTAAACGCAAGCAGACAGGCAAGCCCCGCCCACCTCTCCCCGCCCCCTCTGGACTTTAATGCTATGCGAGAGAGCGGCTCTGATTCCATTCAGCTAATTTTCACCCAGCTCCGTGCCCACACTTGCACCCAAAAGCCTATCCTTTCGTTTTGGTGCCCATGCGGGAATCGTTTTATTCCCCCCAGTTTAATAGACGATGTGCAAATCCATAAAGAGTCGACGCCAAATGGTACAGTTTAGCATTTCAGGGTGTCCTACTAATGCTTGCTTGTAAAGGATCAGATGCAAAATGCTGCTAAAAGCATTAGGGTGTTGAGGTTTTGTGCCTGCAGAAGCCAAAATATGCAGTTTTGTGAAACTACAATATCATCTGCATATACAGATATCCTCCACCAATCTTTTTCACGTTTGTCGGCGTTGCAGTGCACATATTTCCCGCACAGTCAACCTTAATCTTTTCTTACTAAATGCAGTTCATATCTCAATGTTAATCTGTAGCACAAGGGGTTTTCTTTTTGTAAACAAAACCTGGAACACGGTGGGGAGACAGAAGAGCGGCACACGAAATCAATCTGTGAAATATCACAATCAAATATGTCTACTTGGACTGTATTATTTCAAGTGTTACACACGCAAGGTCTTCATGCCAATAATATATCTGGGCAAATGGATGGAACTTAGTTGCCCTTCATATCTGGAAGGGCAACTAACTTATCAGTGCTAAACTTGTCAGTT
Organism: Poecilia latipinna; assembly: GCF_001443285.1. Taxonomy (NCBI): domain Eukaryota; kingdom Metazoa; phylum Chordata; class Actinopteri; order Cyprinodontiformes; family Poeciliidae; genus Poecilia; species Poecilia latipinna. The sequence continues at coordinate 107,391 of NW_015113946.1, read as the reverse complement.
TAGCACTGATAAGTTTCAGTGCTAAACCTTGAGAAGAACTGCGTGGACAGAGTGATAAAAGGAAAGAAATATAAGAGGCAGGAATATTTAGATTGATTATACTGACATCACAGTTTTCAGCAAAAGCAAGTTTTACCTACATCAGGCATCCTGGACGGTTCTGATGTCTAGTTTTCTTCTAGGTTAGATCTTCAGGTTCAAACAGAGGTTGCGACTTTGAAGCCAAGAGAAAATGAAGGAATCACAAGATCATCTCCATTTACTAATCAATTTTTATGGATAAAACTCTTACGTTTTTTGTGGATTAATTTATAGGTTGAAGATGGTGAGATTTATTAGTTTTGATTAAACTACTGAACACTGAAAGGGGACAGTTGTTACTAATCGATATTTAGTTTGAAATGTTTTTTTTTCTTTGCTCAAACCTTTTCAGTGCCATGTAACTGCATGAAAACTGCGCATTCAGTCGCAGATACAAAGAGAGACGTACGCGCCAACAATCTTCCACTGCCACCCACAAACCCATCGCCACTTCACGCCAACGGGCCCCCTGTGGTCTGAACATTTCTCACCCGGCTCTGCCATCCAAGCCTGCGACGCGACACAGCACACACACACACACACACACGCTGCCGCTTGTTACTTTTGCGAACAATCTGCATCTCAGCAGAAATACAACCGGCCCAAAAAAAAAAAAATAGAAGAAAAAAAAAACAAAACTCGCTGTCGATTTCTTTTCCTCCTTAATCTCACTTCCTCCTTTCCAAAAGCAGCCGAGGCTTCATCCTCCTCCAGCAGCCAACACATCCCTCGCAGCCTGTGGCCCTTCCCATCTCCCATCTGTTCTGACAGCTCCAAGGTTAACACAGCACCCCCCCTACACACACACACACACACACACACACACACCCTTTGCACACACAGACACCCACTTGGCCCTGTATTCAATCAGCCGTCTATCTCGGCGCAGCAGACACTGCATGTGCACACACACACACACACACACAAAGTGCACTGACTCTTCTCCCCTTTGCCTATCCATCTATCCATCCATCCTTCCAGCGGTGTTTGCTGATGCGATAACAGCTGATTGATTCATTTGTGATTTCCCAGCAGCTCTGTCCCAAACACAAGCTCACTGACAACGACAACAACAAAATAAATAAATAAATAAATAAATAAATAAATAAATAAAGGAAAACGAAATCCTTGCGAACCGCCGGGACTCATTTGTCATGATTACACTGAATTGATTCCCTGATTTGCTCCATTCTTTGCGGACGGCGAGGCGAGAAGGGAACGAGACGGCGAAAGAGGAAGCGCGAGAAACGGCTGAGGGAGAAAGGCTTAATTAAGTCCCTTTCAGCTGATGTGTCACTGTGAAAACAACCAGAAGCAGGAAAAAGAAGAAAAAAAATTAAACTGACGGAGCTGGCGCAGGTGAAAAATCAGCTGACGCGTCTCGTCTCGAATCTTTGACCTGATTGAGCAAATGGGTTTGGGGGAGGGAGCAGGAGGAGGGGGGAGAAAAACGTCCTGAAAAACTCAAGAATTGAGCAAAATGCATTTAAGTCATTCAGAGAGGGAAGGAAGCTGTTTGGGGAAAGCAGATAACTCCGACAGAACGTTTCAGTTCATTAAAAAAATGACAAAGAAAGGTAAAGACGGCGCCAGAACCAACAAAATAATCAGAATGAGGAACGACACGGTACAGTTCTTGAAAACCTGTTCCTCTTCCACAAACAAAAAGCATCTTTGTCGTGGGTAAAGACTGCATTCATGGATACATCTGGGCGAATGGATGGAACTTGGCTGCCCTTCAGGGGGGACAAAAAACGGCATCCTTCACTGAATGGCCTTAAAAATCACACTTTGTCTGTTAAATCTAAAATCTGAAAGCAACCCCTGTTAAAGTTTTGTCTGCATATTAATTGTCTTCAAGCACTACTCTGGCTCATACGTGCCTTTGTGGGATGTGTGCAACACTAGAGCGAAGGTTACACTTTGAGCAGAGGAAAAAAAAAAGAAAAAGCCATAATTTTTTACCTTTCAGGTAAAAATTGAGAGAGAGAACCAAAAGCTTCTTGAAAAATGCCAAGAGCAGAAGTATTCATACAGAAACACAAATAAAAGCCCTCGCCCGCTTTGTGGAGGATGCAAAGCTTGAAGTGGACCTCGGGTGAATCAGACTTGAAGGACCTTGGTGTGTGTGTCTGTGTGTGTGTGTGTGTGTGTGTGTGTGTGTGTGTGTGAGCTATACACAGGAGTTGTCCTTCTCCTGAGAATGTGTGAGCTGTGTTCACCCAGAGCTAAATTGGACATAAGAAGGCCGTGGTGTGTGTGTGTGTGTGTTTTTTTTTTTTTTTTTTTCCAGGCGGTTTTTTTCTGTTTTTTCAGGGTCGAGGTGTTTTTTTTCTGCGGCCTTGTCTGGCCAAATTTACAAAGGGCCAAGCAGAAGCAATTTGCCACGCTGCAAGCATTCGGAGAGAGACCCGTGTCACTCCCTTCTGTACGCGATAAAGCCTTCCATTCATTAAAAACCTGGACTTCCAGTTTTGACTTTCCCCCCCCCCTTTCAGCGCATGCAAAGCATAAGAAGCGCAAAGGCTGGAAAAAAAAGAAACCTTTCATTTAGTGTCCTTTCTTTGTGAATCACTGCACACTCATAACCAACAATGGCGCCGATGTAAACCTTCTCACCGGCGAGAACGAAGACACCCAAATCACCTAACAGCCAATCAAAACTGAATGCATAGAGTCTAACAAAAATAATTCAGCATGTTTCACACCAAGAAGGTGAAACGTGGTTACTGTATTACATTATGTTTTTGAGTTACAAAGATTGCACTTAAAAGCAAAAGCTGCTTGTGAACAGCTTAGTAAGTAAAATATTACATTGTTACATTCGTTGGTGGAATTTTGAAAGTAGCTTCTCTTTATTTGTTTGTCTAACCTGAAAAAAAAAAAGTATGAACTTTGCCGCTTGCGGCTGGGGGGTTTAGAAACGAGGATGAAGCTCTTCTCCGTTTTCAAGGTTTCGAAGGTCTTGTCAGCATCCTAAGATGCTGCTGATCCGAGCCAGAAACGTTGGCTCCCAGACTCCTTGTGAGAAGGTGGTGACGCTCTGACTAGTTGGAACAGGACGGACACAGCAGACGCTGGGCTGATCACAATCGTCTGCCTGACTGTTTTTATCTGTACAAGGATGAATAAAGTGCTGTTTGTGTGAAAAATCGCACATCTTGGAGACGCTTTTCCTTCATTTCATATTTTTTTTCCATTATCACGTTAGTAATTCACAGGATCAGAGTTTGAATTTTACGCAATAAAGTATTCTAGTTCACTTCTGTCATTAGACTGCGAAAATATGTATTTATGATCTATGCGGAAAACAAACGTTATCAATGACGAGAGTTTTAATTAATTGCCAGACAAATGGTGCGCAAGACTTTGTAAATCAGTATTTTCAGCTTTTATTGGCTAATGGCAACAAGCAACTTGAAATCAAAGCTTTTAGCCCTTATGAGATTTCGTAAAGTTAACATTTAGAATAAATTCTTCAGCCTCCGAGCAACGTTAGCCTTTAGGCCTCTGGGCGAGCAATGTTAGCCTGTCAACTTTTTAGCCTCCTACCAATGTTAGCCTGTCAACTTTTTAGCCTCCTACCAATGTTAGCGTGTCAACCTCCTAGCCTAGAAGGCTAGGAGGTTGACATTCCTAGGAATAACATTCCTAGGCTAACAATCCAAGGAATGTTAGCCTGTCAGCCTTTCAGTAATATTTGCTGCATTAACTATGATCTAAAAAGGATTCACTTTCCCAGTTCTTGTCAGAAGCATCAAATTTTAACCAAAAGTGCAACTAAAAGTCAGTTTATTATTAAGTTTCCTTGCTAAAAACCCAGGTAAATAGCATGACTTAGACACACAGACGAGACGAAGCAACATACCAGATGGATTGTTATGCAGAACCATCTGTGGTCCTCTGCAGAAGCTATTTAGAAAAAGGGCATGCAGGCTCAGAAATTACCGGCAAGGGACAGAAGCATCACTCCGTCGCTGACAGCAAACCAACTTCAAACATTTAGATCAACGAAGCGGTGCAAGTTGATTGTCACGCTTGTAAAAATGGCCACAGCTGGTGGAACACAATGAGCAAAACTTTTGTGTTTTCACACACGCATGAACCCATCGAAGAGCGGCGATGTGGATTCGCCGGAGGTTTGGGTTTCCTCAAGAATCGGCGGCGTTTGAAAGTGACTAACAAGAAACAACCGAACGCAATTCAAGCGATGTTGAAAAGGTCACCGGGTTCGTTGTCTAATTAACAACACTGATCAGCCTCTGGGACATGGACAACCCAACGAACCCAGGTTTGTGTCACACGTTGCAACACACAACACGTATGACATCTGCAACGGATTTGATCTGACTAAAGCAAACATTGAAGAGTGCCTGCAAGTTACGTATGGAAACTTAATGCCGTTATACACACATTTGGACACCGTTCTTGTGCACAAATGCCCAGCACGTTGTCCTCATCTCTGCCTTTGTTGCTCTTTTGTCTCTTCCTTCTCTGTCTCTCTCGCACTTTGCCCTTTTCCTAAACCAGCCGTGGCCTTCGCCATGGTTCTTGTTTAATACGGCGGCATGCAAAGCAAAAGGAGCAACCATCTGCCATACGCATACAGCCGCGGCCTAAGGAACAAGGGCTGGCATCACAATACCTCTTTAGTTGGTGTTTGTGCAATGTGTGTGTGTGTGTGTGTATGCGTGTGTCCGTGTTTGTTCTTCAAGCGCAGTCTGCAGGGCAAGATAAGTATGCATTTAAGAGGCTTATATTTCATTTCAGGAACTGAAGGAGACAAAATGGCTCCATTCTGGGTTGGCGAGCACAACATAAGAAACGGCGAGGTAGCAACACAAGCGGAATAGGAAAGAAAAAAAAGAGGGTTGCTGTGATGCCATTTGTATACACACACACGCACACACACACACACAAAGAAAGAGGCACAGAGCCGAGCATTTGTAGCTCTTGCAAAAAAAAAAAAAAAAACACAATTGAGCACAAAGCAGAACAGTTGAAATACAAATCCAGCTTTATTAATCGGCGCTTTCTAGTTCTGTTTTGTACTGTACATCTGAAAGCCAATGTGTGATGAAAGCTGGCAGAAACTTTAAAGTAGCAAAGAACGACCCAAACTTGTCAATGTGACACAACGTAGTCGGGCTACTGAGACAAACGGTGCCAAACAGACTTGGAAAATTAGCAAAAATACAGACAACCACCGATGATTAAACAACAACTTGATGTTTCACTGCGACTAAATATGGCACGAGTGCAGGATGTCGAATGTATTTCATGGGAGAAACTCGTGTGTCTCCTCGCTTTATTTTTCAGACGAGCGCGCAGACACACTGACTCGCTCCTACTACTTTTACAAGCGATAAACTCAATTAATTTTAGCCGTTAAAATTTACGGACCAGATCGCGGCTGAGATCCCACCAAGCCCAGCGAAATAAAAGTAACTGCCGCGGGTTTATAGGTTAATCTGGTTGCCCTGTTTGCCGTTGTGTAACAGCCAGTCCCACCGAGCTTCATAACGAAAACAAGACAAGCGACATTAAGACTCGTTTACATCCCTGAAATTTTATCCAGAGATCCGCAGAGAAATTGGCCAGTGAATGGAATGTGAGGGTTTTCGGCTTGGTGAGCCCTGAACACTCTTCGGTGTGGAAGTTCTTGGTGAAGAAGCGCTTAAATCTGGCTATTTTCAGCACATGAAAAGGCACCTTTAATATTATTATAGTTTCAAAATGTTATTTAAGTTGTTTTTTTCCATTTCATAGTTAATGTAAGGGTGTAAATTGTCATGGATTATAAAAGCAGATTGGCATTTTAGTGACGTTAACCATGAATATTTCTTTGCTCAAAAACAGCAACAATTTAGCGACTCTGCCAATCATGTTTCTGGTCATCTTAGAATTTGAAATCAGATAAAACCATTATTGTTGGGTCAAAAACCAGCCGTAGAGTAATAATTGGTGCATTCTTTACTTTTATCCCATCCATTTCTTCCTACATGTTCTTTAAAGGGATTTTCTCTCGCGTCTGTCGAAAACGATTCTTTTTGTTTGTTCTCCGTTTCCGACTCAAATGTCGCCCCTGTCCTGGTTACCCCCTACCCCAACAACGCCGATCACTGCTCCTCCTGCACGACCATGCATGAAACATGAATAATGAAATATAATTAAAAACAGCTTGCAAAGCTACTACACAAGCTGGCGACTCACACATGCCCCTTCTCCGTGAATCTCTCACACGTACACAATAGCTGGGCAAGGGTGAAACTCTCATTTATCCATTAGCTTGAAAAGCAATCACACACGCATGCACAGCAAAACATACACACACGCACACACATAGGGCTGGGGAGCTTCTGGTTGACTTCATAAAGCTCTCATCAAGCCAAGCTACCATATGGGGATGGGGCCCAAAACAGAGGGGGACTGGATTGTGTGTGTGCATGCGTGCGTTGTACACAGAGCGCCCTGCATCCCCAAATGCAAACGTAACACAAAGGAGGCATGCATCACTAAATCAGCTTCGTCTTGCATGCATTATGACACTACTGCTGCCCCATTAAGGGGAACCCCAGCAACACACCCCGAAGGTGCGTTGAGCTAAGACAGCCGAAGCGAAGCAGAGAGCAGGACACACTCCTGTTAGCGCCAAAGTGGCACATCTTTAAAAAATCCCAACCCACATCTTGCCTCTTTTCTCACACTTGGGTGTACTGAGACCAGATTGCTGATGCAGGCAGTCACATATATTGAATTTTAATCTGGGTGTGACCTGTTTTTTTTAATTTTATTATTATTATTGGGCTTCCCTCCCCTTCTTCCTGCCTTTCACTGCTGATCACACACCCCCCCACCCCCAAAGCGCCACCTATCCCTGCCACCCCTGTCAAGGTCCAGGCTGCAGGCCTCGAGGCTGGGGCCTCGCCTGCCATTGTTAGCCCACAATGGGTGAGAGGCGGCTGGCAGGCAGGCAGCAGCCAGGAGGCCTTGTGGAGGAGGCCAAAGGAGAGAGAAAGAAAGGAGGAGGGGGGCATACATGGTACAAACTGCACTGTTGAGACAATTTTTTCTTAAAAATAGTGATATTAAGTTTCATAAACTGAACTTATCTTGTGAAAAGTTAAATAACTGAGAAGGGATCGACAGAAATACAAGAATAAAACCTGTGAAAGGACACAGACCCTCTTTTCCATTGTATTTGCCTTCAAAGCTCAGATCAAGCACAAAGTGAACTTTATTCTCCAGTTCAGGCTGATTTTATACATTACTGACATAGTGGACGTCTGGTATTCGCCAGGGTTTGGGGGCGCAGGCGCCAGCGAACAGCTAAAACCCATCAACGCTTGAGATGCTCTCTACCAATGCTTATAACTGCCTATTTTAATAGTTCAAATACCAAACATGCCTTAACATCTGAATCGTCTTAGCACTACTGCAGAAGCTAATATCTACTGGCTTCTTTACTTACAATCAGTAGAGCTATACTTCTTTTGTCTCTCTAGACCGAGTGAATGAGCCTCATTTTTCCACCCTGATTGTATATCAGTCATTTCACTTCCCTACAGTATCACACATGTGCAGCTCAAGAGACATAATAGGACCCAAATAAAATGGCTGACTGGCAGAGCTTCTTATGAGAGATGGTACCTTAAGAATTTTGTTTTGACAGCTACGTTACTGATACCCAGTAAACCGTGGAGGGTGTTGGAAGTGGACCAATTCTGTGCAGAAAAGTGAGACTTTCAGCTACTTCCATTCACTCCTGCTAAGGTCTATACAACCACAGAGCCATAGTGAAATGTACGGCTTTCTAGTGACAGTTAATTACAGAAAAAAGGAATGGTGACACCTGTTTGCAAAAGCTTAAAGGTTCTCTTTAGGGATGCACCAATTGTTTTGGGCCAGCTGATTTATTGGCACTAACTTCCTTAATTTTAGGAGATCTGTAATCAGCCGATGCTAAAATGTGAAGCTGATCTTATCCATCGTTCGTATCTACCTCAGCAAAGGTCTATAAATCAACCACTGTCCTCTTCTGCTTTTCCAGAAGAGACGTTTGAAAGACAGGCCGTCCCACCAGGTCATGTCTGCACATTTGCAGGCAAGTTAACTCAGTAAGTCTCTTGCAATATTTAGCAAAAAAAAAAAAAAATGGTATTGACCAAAATCGGAATCAGCAGGTCAGGTCTTTTAAAGATCAGTAATTGCCGATCGGCCAGAAAACTGCAATCTGTGCACTCCTAGTTCTGGTCAGAAGTCGAACAGAAAAGACGTGCATACTGCCAGATGTTTTCCTTTTTAAACTGAAATTGTGTCATGAGCGGCTGTTTCCCCTCTATGGTGAACTTGAAGCAGACTGAACTTGCCACAAAGTGCTTTTAAATCCTATGATGGGGTGCCAGTTTGTTAGGCCTCTGCTCTCAGATTTCACTGTTGCCTTTTTTCTCCTTCGACGACTCACCGCACAAACGTTCAAACTATGAGCTCACATCCGAGACGGAAATGATGTCATCACAACATTCATCTTGGTTGGCCAGAGTTTGGAGTTTCATTTGTAACGTTGTTACTTTTCAGCTTCATTCGCTTATACGTTTTTCCAACATTTTGATACGATATGAATGAGACCTGAAATTGAAAGCATTTCTCCTGATTTCGGTGAGTTTTATTGCCTCCGTGGTAAATGAGGCTTTTGCTCGACCTAAAGAAGTCACGCAACTACAACCTTATTCAGGAAAAAGGCTCAGATCTCATCAGAGGCATCTGAAGCAATAAAAAAACAAAACAAAAAAACCTGACTAACCTGCAGCCTGAGAAGCTGCCAGCAACAGTTAGCTTGACTTGGTTGATCACATGTTGAATGACGACGTGTCAAAGAGGGCAACAGGCTTTACATCACTGTGATGTCAAACCGCGAGCCATGTTTGAATGGAAAACGAGCGCATGTGCGCACAAGCAATCTAATGCCAGCTGTCTCACACACACACACGCACACACACACGCACACACATTAAGCATGCAGCTGGACGCGGACAAACACACACCGGCACACAATGGTGGCAATCCAATAATGTCAGCTGTCATATACATAACCCCACATGGCCATGTGTGTGCGCGAGCTCACACAAAGACAAGTCTTGGGAGCAATCAACTGATAATGTCAACTGTCACGCACGCTGAACACACATCTTCACACACACACACACACACACACACACACAGAGAGAGAGGCGCAACCAGTCCAGGAAAGGACTGGTAAACAATGCTCCACAATGCTCTCTGGCAGAGGCTTGAGTTTACAAAAGAAAAGAAGGTTTCCAATCACTAGACATTTATTCACTCTCTCACTCACAGACACACAGCGGGGGGTGAGAGCGAGGGAGAGAGACCTTTACGACATGCACTGAGGGGACGCACAAAGCCAGGCAACCATTCTCCCACTGACTCAATTCACTTATTCAATTGCTCCTTTATCCCCCCCCACCCCTCTCTCTCCTTGTTCCTCTTTCTAAATCAGAGCAATGCCAAATAAAAACCATTTTCCTCAACATCTTTTTCTGTCCTCAATATGAGGATAGCAATGGTTTTTCACCAAGTTGCTTAAACGAAGGACAGCTGGGATGGACGGGCGGGTACACATCGGCCTGGCTCGGTGTATTGTATTGCACACACACACACACAAACTGGCTCACAAATCAACAGCCATGACAATAGGCTGGATTCTCACAGTGAAGGGATGGCTTAAGGTTGAACCAACAGTGATGCAAGCCTTTCACTGACCTCCGTGTGGACAATGAGGGTTTAGTACCAGCAACTCTGGAAAACGGCACGGATAATCAGTTACTGCTAAATGTGGGTGCTTTGTTTTCTTTTTCATAATCTGTTTTTGGCTGGTGCTAGCGGCCATTTGTCCCCCCCTATATTCTCCAAAGAGTAGGTAGAACTGGAAGAAGGAGGTTAAGAGAAGGGGGGAAGACATGCGGTAAAGTTACCAAAGTCAGGAGTCAAACCTGGGACATTAGCCTGTACCCGCTATGCCACACGACGCCCCGAAATGTAGGTACATTTTATGAACCAGCCAACCCCACAGGTGGGTTTGCAACCTGAACTAAAGAAGAGTGCTCAACTTGCTCAGCTGACCTGTTGGGGGCGCTAATCCGGCAGAGTTACCAATGCCATAATCTGCAGAAGAAGTGAGCAGCAAGATAACTGTGGCCCTGGGTTAATTTAGTCCTTCGTCAATTTCTTTAGGTGATTTTTTTTTTCTATATATATATTGCCATGTCCATAAACAGTGGCATATGCATTAATTTTTATCTTTGTGACTAAGCATTTTCACCAATTATGGCAATAAATAAGTCATTTATTTCTCAGAAACCTTTCATTACAAGTCATTTCCGCTTATTTTGACTCATATGTGCACCTCGGCCAATTGATTATGATCAAATATGGGGAGACTATGACCCTTGATCGAACAAATAAAACAGTTTGACCTGCTAATAGACATGATTAAGTTATCTAGACTTAAACACACAAACATCCTTCTGCAAGCTGATTATGTCAATTGAATTTTTGACTATCTAGTCATGCCTACTGCACGGAAATGTGTCCATGTGACTCGATTGAAATATAATTATCAGAAGGAAGTCAACCGAAATTGCTCTGGTTTGATGAGGATTCATGAACTGATCAAACTAAGTGTGATTTCAAAGTTTCTACGATCATCTGTCTCTTCAAATTCATTCAAAAACTCTTAACTAGCGAAGGGAAGTGAAGTATGTTGCAATGGCTAAGCAAAAATGTTGGAAATGATTTATTTACGCATATGAAATCGAAATGGCAGCACGTGAACGAGGGCATGTTTCAGCGAACGTGCCATTTGCAAAAAAAAAAAAAAAAAACGCCCACCAGTCATTTTCATTTATTTTGACTCGTACATCCATCAGGACCAATTGATTATGATGAAATCTGGTGTAGACTGTGACCTTTGATCGAATAAATATAACATGTGTGAGCACACATGCAGGGAATATCGTTTCCGTTTCTTTCACAGTGGAGTTGTGTTTTGGGATTTTGTTTTCAACTTGCTGTAGGTACAAGTTTGCATTTCCTGATTTCACATATAAAAAAGAATCTGTTTCACCAAGCAGTGTGCCTGAATCCTGACCAAACAGGGCCAAAAACAGGACCATCAGCAAGGCTGTGGAGTTTTTTTTTTTTTTTTTTTTCCTGTTCCATGAAACAAAGAAGCTAACAAAAATTGGCTCAGCTCTAATCCTCCACCCTCTGATCTGACCCTGAACCAGCATTCAGCCTGTCGACAGAAGGAGGCACCAGCATCCCTCAGCTATTCTCAACTTGCTGGTATGTTCCCTCTGGCACTAGAAGCTGCTATTGTGAAACCCCTTAAAGACAAGCAACCTGGACTTGCATTCTTTTACGCCTCAGCGATTTCTTTCAGGGGAAAAAAAGAAGAAGAAAAAAAAAACGCTGAAAGACAAGTGCAACTTGGCAGGATTTTACCTGCGCTTTGCTAAAGGTGAATGTACAAATGGCTTTATGTTTCCTCAGGCGCCCGGTGCAAGACTTTTATGACCATAAAAAAAATGTATTAAAAAAAATGATAAGTTTGACTTTTGGCACTTTTACGCAATTTCCTTTTAGTGCTGCTGAATCATGTGTCCCTTAAGGGGCCCATATTTAGTTCTGTGTAGTTTAAAATGTACTGTTCATGCTGCCGCTGGGAGTTTCACACACACACACACATACATTTCTGCAGCCTGTGATATGAGAAAGCATGGATAGCAGACTGAAACTGGAGGAAAATTACATAAAAAAATATATACTGTGTGTGACAACTTTATAGCACAAGGGAAAAAGTTTTTTTGGTTTTTTCCTCCCCCCCCCCTAACATAATATGTTGTGCAGAAGAAGAAGAAAAAAAATCAAGCTCCAAACTTGAAGGTTTGATGTCAGTTTGAGATCCAGATACGACTTTCTGTAGGGATTTATAGGCAAGTGGTGTGCTGAATACATGCTTGATAATAAAGTTCTATGTAATTGCACATGATTTCTAGCTTTTACTTCCATGCATATGCTAGGGTTTTGTCTGTAATGTACCGAGATGAAAAGAGCTTGATGAGCGTGTATTTAGGCCTCCAATCTAAAGGTTTCCAGCAGAGCAGAGCAAGAGCTGCACAACCTTCAGTCATGACTTTACGACTGACAGGGGAGCGAAGGGAGGAATCTACAGGACCCGACCATCCCGACTGTTCGACATTTACCATAAGATCTCCAACAGAAAAAGGAAAAGGATGAGTATATTTTCTGAATTATTCCAGGTAAATGAAAAATAATATGAAACAGAAAAAGTAATCATAGATTTATGTGGGCGGTTTTTTGTCTTTTATTTTAAATAAAAAAAGACAAAACCACAAATGACCAACAAAGATTGGCCATTTGAAGTCCAAAGCCAAAAGAAAAAAACTCAGGTTGGCTTAAAAGTCTGACCATCCACAGAGTCAGTCAGTAGATGGTCAAACAATACTTACTAGCATTAAACACATTCTTAATAATCCATACACTAACACCTTGCAGATTGGTAAAAGATTAAAAGGAACTAGAGAACTACTGATCACAACTTTGAAGACAAGTTTCTGCGCTCTAATTTTTGTACTCTAAATCGAAAAGTTGCGAGCGGTTTAAGAAGATTTTTACATTTCAAAAGACATCAAAACAGTGTTCAAAATGGAGGTTTTTCCGGCCTTCCTACCGTGAGTAGTCTACATTTATTTACTCCAGGAGCAGAAGTCACCTCAAGCCACCTGTAAAAGTGAGGAATTGAAATAACAAAGGCATTTTAGATTGGGTTTAGCTTCTTGAATTAGACGTTAGCATGTTTAGCGTTGCTAGCATTCCAGAATAAAACTCTATGCTACGCTGAGATTTCTAACAGGCTTCCAACATTTCCAAATCCAGTGTGTTCCATAACAGGGAGGTCAAAACCTACAAAACCAACAAACTTCTTCACAGTAAAACATTTAACTTTCCTCTTACCTGCTAAAGGTCTTGCTCTCTTACACGCTGTACAAACGACATGCCTCAAATGTCACTTACTTTGAACAACATCCCACATCTCTCTGCTTCCTCTGACTTCACCTCACTGATGCTACATTTAGCTAACTTTCTCTTCTTCCGACTGCAACCCTTCCACTCCAAAGAGTGGTGTTGTTAGCACAACCTGTTAGCACTTAAGCTAACAGAGACGGGAGAAATATCAAATGTGTAGATTTCTGACCAACTCAGGGCCAGTTCAGCAATTTGAACAGACTTCTCACTGCGTCTCAAAATAACACATTTCAAAAAATAAGTCAGATTATTAAAGCAATGTTTTATATGGATGAATAAGCTGAAGTCTTCATATCTTTAAGAAATGATGCAAACACGTCTGTTTTCATGGACAAACGGATCTGGACATCGTCGTGTAGTCTTCGTTCCCAAGGTACTGATACAAATTCAACGATAAGGTCTTCAAACTGGCTTTCACAACAATCCCATCATGTGCGCACACTGTAGCCACTTTCAGTCAGTATGGACAAACACAGATAGATAAAAAAAAAAAAAAAACACTTAACACAATTCAATGGGAGCCAACCAGGAATCGTTTGCCGAGCGCTGAAAATGCAGATCAGGAAAATAAGAACATCAAGATAAACTGCAGATGAACCCCCAGCGAACAAAGACTCCGGCTGTCCTGATGTCTGCCACCAGATAAAGCACTCAAACATGTGGGAAGATGGTTAGAAAGGGAGCCACGGCGCCATAAGTAGAATAGTGATCTCCGAGCGTCTTGTTTTCAGAAAAACATTTTGTGGCTGACCAGCGTCTCACCCGGATAGATGGCTTTGCTTTCGTAGGCCACACGATTCAAAGAGTTGACCGGTTTCTTCCAGTCTTTCTGGTTAAATATCACACATTACCTCTGTGTGACTTTCTTTTTTTTCCCCCTCATTTAGTCACCTGTCTTTCCTCTCCCATGTATCACCGTCTCGCCATCTCTTACACACACATACACACAGACACACAATGAGAGCCTGATTAATAAGTGTGCCTGTCCCTCGTTTCCGGAAAGTGTTACAACAGGGAAGGCCATCTGAAAGGCACTTCAAACTCAAATTATGTAGATTTTAAAACAGCTTTCGACACATGGGGCAGCAGGCGGGAGGTGGAAGGGTAGACGCAGGGCGGTGGGGTTGTATTCTGCTCATGCATATTGATGAATAGACACTTCAAACATATCCTCTTGGAGGGTCACCACATGGGGAGAGCCGGCCAATCGTCTTTCTCCGAGACATTCTTTCTGCTAATGCGACTCAGGTTTGTCAAGTTCGGCTGTTTTCTTAGCAACAGTGTTAAAAAGAAGGAAAAAAAAGTGCTAGAAAAACATATTGCGGTTGAAGGAGAACAATGTTGTTTAATACGCTTATTGTATCCAACAATCAGCCAGAACGTCGCAGTGAAGGGCTGATAAAGCCTTAGATGTTTAAACAAGATTACAGATGAACCGATCACACAGTTTTGGAGCCAGTTTTCCATCGGATATTTATTTCTCCAGAAATACTTGTACCAAATGTCAGGAGTCATTAATTATCCATATTAATAGTAAAGGTGACATCACATGGTGTGAATGATAGCATAGTTACTGTAAAACAGGGCTTTAATTAGGGACGCACCAGTGAGCAAAATTTGGACCGATGTTGATATCGAATAACATTGCTCTTGTGGTTGATAATGGCTATTTACCAATATTGTAGATTTCTCTCTGCCCTCTTCTTTTGACAATGAAAAAATGGCCATGCTATTTTGCCTCTCTGATTTAGTTAACACGACCATCACCATCATGCACCCAGACAAATACCACATAACCAGTTCCCTCTCACTCCCAAAACATATACACAAGTAAGATGCAAATAAATACCAGTCATAACTATGAACCCATTTTTACTTATCGCACCGATACAGTATGTAAAAAAAAAAAGGCGAATGTTAAAGCCAATCGTTCATCACTAGTTTTAAAAATATTTTAAACAAAGATAAGAGTTATAGTCATTTCAAATTGTCTAAAGCATCTTATTTTAATCAAGTTTGCACATTTATTATTGCTAGCTGAAAACAGTAGCCTTGATGTGCAAAAGCATAGCCTTTACAGTAATAGGCAAGAGCCTTCCTGTGTTATCTGCTGACGACTCGCTCTTTCTAAAAGTAACTTCTCACATGGTTTGTGTGCCGTCCGATTTCACCAGTCTAACCCACTGCTAAGTTTAAGTCCGTTTCGTTTCATCCCGGTGAGCTCGTTTGATCCTTACAGGAGCGAACGCTTTACGTTTGTGTTCCGGTGACCCGAACAACGCAACTGAGCGGCCCTGGAAATGGAGAGAAGCTGGCAGCTGAAACAAA
Source organism: Poecilia latipinna (assembly GCF_001443285.1). Classification (NCBI taxonomy): domain Eukaryota; kingdom Metazoa; phylum Chordata; class Actinopteri; order Cyprinodontiformes; family Poeciliidae; genus Poecilia; species Poecilia latipinna. The sequence goes on along the minus strand of NW_015113946.1, from coordinate 91,854 downwards.
ACTGATGAGTGACGTTTTCAGTTTCTCGTCGTGCGGCTGCGGAGCAGTGACGGCGGACAGCAGCTGTCTGAAATAAACCGCAGCGGTGGCCCGTGCATGTCTCTGCTGTGTCCACAGACGAAAAACCACAGACGTGCCCAAAGTCCAACACCGCAGACAGTTAAGGAGGTAATTACACGCAGCAGGGTTTAATTTCTAATTCTCTCTCTCAGCCCACATGTGTTTCTGGTTTTCTTGCAACATCAAGGTCACTGTCACACAAAAGCGCAGACGTACAAACAGACACACAAAGGCAGCAAAGGGGGGCTGGAGAGGTGACTGACTGAAAGACTCTTCACAACAATGTGTGTTGCAGCCTGAATACAGAGCACTGCACAAAACAAAAGCCTGAACGACAGCCAGTTGGCTTAGCACCACTTGGCACTGGACAGGCTTGCTTGTCCTTGGCGTGGGCAAAAAAACCCCCCTTCGAAAAAATCCTTCTTTTCCTTCCCCCCCCCCCCCCACTTCTTTTCAGGTATAAAGAAAACAGTACCCTTAAAAAACGTCAGCAAGTACAGAGAGTTGTGACCATTGGGTACAAGAGAAAACCTACAGAATGGGGCCAAACATAAGAAACCTCCAAACAACTTTCATTCAAGGGACCGGGATAAGAAACAACTTCAAGAACCGTAAGACTACGATACAGGAGGAGGGCCGATCATTAGCAAAGGCCCTTTGTCTCCTGCGTTGGTCAGGAAGCCACTTTGATGGTGTGAATAAAAGCTTGACAAGTTTTAATCTAATCGAAACAAACATTAAGCCAGAAATACCTTTTTGTGGGATTCATCAGGATATATGCTCAGCTAAATCCTGTAATTATCAGTCTAACTTGCCTGTAGGTTGTAGTTTTAAAGCTAAAACATAAGAGTGGCCAGTAGTTTCCACATTTATGTCTGTCCATGTGTTTCCTGATTGGAAATACCCTCAAACAGAAAAAAACCTGTCTGTCTCTTCAGATAACGGAAAACTACTCTGGCCTTTGTTCAGCCAGGTGACTACCATACAGCAACAAGTGGGCAAGGGACCATGAAACAGTAACTACAGACATCAAATGAAGTCAGACCAGAGTTAAGCCATAGGCATTGAGACTGTAACATCTAGTAACTGGTCCAGATGGGACAATGCTACACTGAAAGAAAGGAAAACAAGGAATTACCACTGTCTGCCTTACTTTTCACGAGCTGCAAATATAGTTATTATCTATATTATTTACATGGGAGTAGCTATTGTACAGAAAGAGCTACTTGACAATTATCCTGTTGACTCAAACATCTTTTGGTTTCCATATCCCATAATCAGGTGAATGCTTGGTGGATCCTAACCCTGCTATTCTTTGCCCATTTTGCTCATCCCTCCTAAGCTTCCCTCCTGTTTCATGAGGGCAGCCAAAGACAATTAAGATCTGAATCATAAAAAGGCCATTGGGCAACTGCATATAGTACCTTCCATTGTGAAACAACCATCGTGGGCTTAAAGCTAAAAGCGGCGTCATGAATCCTCGCGCCCCACCTCTCATTCTTATTTGTTGAGACATTACTGCCGACAGGAGAATAAAACATGACTAATAGCCAAGATTTAAGTTGGCACATCCAGTTACGACGTGTCAATTCGAAAGCACGCAGCGGGACTTAGCGGCGTGGCGATACAGCTGACGGCACCTTCAGGGAGGCGGGGGGATTTGATAGGACGGAGGCTGGCTTCGGGAAACGGGGAGAGAATGGAAGTGCCTGGGGTTTGCTCACTCTATGCGGGTTGAGAATTTGCAAGAAAGAAAGAAAAAAAGAGAGGGACGAGACAAAAATGAGCCTACGGCGTGGACAAAGTGGGGAACGGGGTGCTAAAAGCAGCAGGAGAGGCAAAAAGAGACGGAGCAAGAGAGAGAAGAGGGAGGGCTTCCTTACTCAGCAGGAGATGTCTGCCAAAGTTGGAGTCAGGCAGGGGGCGAGCGCATGTTCTCCGTGTGTGTTAATACTAGTGTGTGTGTGTAACTTGGGGACGGATAGTGGCCACGTGCCAAATACAATGACCCGCGAAGCTGGCAGGGTTGGTTGTGAGAATGTGTGTACATTTGTGCATAAGAATGTGATGTGTGCTTGCATTCCTGGGATGAATGCTTCCAGTTTCTCTACAGTGACAGGGAGAAGAGGCAATTGAGTCCGTCTCAACTGAGACAGGGAAGGGCTGGGGGAGCGGTGAGGGGCTAGGTGGAAGGGGGAGAGTCCTGCAGCAAGTCAGAAGAAGTCCAAGAGCAAACCAGAAGATGGAACATTTCTAGAACATGCAGTAGTTATTCTTACGTTGACTTATTTGCCATTTCCTGCCTAACCAGGAAATAGTAAGATACTTACAGTGGCAATGACAGCTTCTGACTGGTTTAAGACTGCAGGCATTGGTCGGTGTGTAATCCAGAAAGCATATTAGAAATGAACAAACTAAGACTTGTTTACATGCATGGTCTTGAATAAAAACTGTAAAAGAATCCCTACTTAATTATAGGATAGTAGTTTTCAAGTAAATATTGTTGCGCAAAATGTTACACCTTTTGTTTGCCCGTTTATGAATGAAATAAGCTACAACTGGTATTGGCAGCTCTACAAATAAACAGATTAGAAATTAGTCACTCGGTTGATGCGTCTCCATAAACAACGCACTTAAAAAAGAAAGAAAAGAAAGTATACCACAGCAACATGTTTGTGTGGCGGGATCTGAAAAGTTTACCCAAAAACATGACTTAAAAGACACGTTTGGGTAAAAATCACTGCTGTGCTCGGTTTTGCCAACAGCACCGTCGGAAACCAACACACTGGAAGACTGAAAGAAAAAAAAAAAGAGAGACTACATGATTGGCCACCAACCAAAAAGAAGAAAGATGAGAGCTTGAGAGTTTGAAGAGGCACTGGTCCCATCTGGCAAGGACACAAACACACACAATCACAAAGTCACAATCAAACACAATCACGTGCACACACGGAGCCATTGTCTGCGGGAGGGAAGGGGGTAAAAGGGTCCCCCTTCCTCCCTGCTGACTCCTGGATGGTTGGAGGACTAATCCTGTTATCTCTGTCCCAATAAGAAATGAATTAATGAATAGAGCTCGGAGAGACGGAGCAGAATCCTCGGCGACAGCACTGCATGTGGGCCTGTGAGCTCTTATGTTTCTGCCTGCTCTGCTTCAATTAGTGGAAAACTCACATGTAGTTTGGATCTGATTTTTAAAAAATGAAACGTTAAACACGCTTCTGGAATAAGGGAGAGAGAGAAAAAAATGAGGCTGTTAAAAAAAAAAAAAAAACTCCCAACATTAAAAACTACAAACTCTGCCAATTGAAAAGTAGCTCAAGGTCCAGGGTAAGTTTGATCAGAGCCAATTTTCTTGCCAGGGGCACTTAGGTTTGATCTAATCAGCCTCTTAACAGATAACACAGGAAGCTTTCAGACAGTAAAAGGACAGAGACGACTATTTCTCCTTTGGTGTTCAGCACTTTTCTATGTTTTCGTCTAGGGAACAGGTCTGCTTTGAGCCATTCTCAAGAATTTTCTAAGATCACAGAGACGGATTTAGCTTTTTCTTTTTATTGTGACCAACAAGAACTGTGTTAAAAGTAAAGAAACTTTTAAAGAACAAAAACATCCTCAACTGGAAACGGAGGACAGCCATCGTTTCCAGACAACTTTGAGGGGGGGGAAAAGATTCTTGAGCTATATACTCTACAACAGGGGTCCCCAAAGCTGGTCCTCGAGGGCCGGCATCCTGCATGTTTTAGTTCTCTCCCTGGTGGTAGTAACAACCTTTTCAGCATGTCAGTGTTCTTCGTAGGCCTTCTAACAAGCCATCATTTGACCCAGGTACGCTAAACTAGGGAGAGAACTAAAACATGCAGGATGCCGGCCCTCCAGGACCGACTTTGGGGACCACTGCTCTACAAAATGAATTTTAAAAGAATTGTTTGTAAATGCAGTAAGAGACAAAACCATCCACTTTTGGAGACACAATCTGTGGTCTGATAAAGCTACAGTTGCATCTTTTCACATTTGGAGGGACAATGTTTGAAGATTGAGAACAGCGTCCCTACTATGACAGACAGGTCTTGGTGTTTTTCATCATGAAGAAAGAACAGCATATGGAAACATAGAAGCAACATTCAGAAATGTAAACCGGGCAGTTCAAGCTTGGGTCTTCCAAATGGATAAATACCCTAAATATATCAACAATTTAGTCACAAAGTGGCTTACTGATAACAAAGCCAATGTTTCGAGGTGGTTATGACAAAGGTGCGTAACATCAAGGCAGCGTTCACGACTCTGTCAAACCAGTTCTCTCAGGAAGAACGGTCCCAAGCAAATGGAAGGAAAACTACTACCAGAATTTCCAGACTATAAGCGGCTACATATATTTATTCTAACATTTAGAAAATAGACATATTTTTTCATAACTGACCTGAAACAAGTTTAGTTTTATTTCAGACTATGAAAAAAATGTGTCCCTTTGTACTTTGTATATAAATATCTGGTGGAATTTTAATGTAATAAGATTTTGCAACTCAAATGTCTTGTCTCATATTTTTATTAAAACGAGAAGAAGAAAGAAAAAATAATAGTAATAATGTAGAACTGGAACTTGGAGTGGTTTATAAGTCCATGCTGGAATAACATAAAACACAAGAGCATAAGACACAAAACAAGTTCTGCGTTTTTGAGCTTCAGGGCGAGGAGTACACCAGGTCCATATACATTTATGTTTAGGCATAAACACTACCCTATTTATGCTTCAAACTAAACAGAAAGATGAGTTGTAGCAGTTTATCCACGGACATTCAATCACATTCACAGTTTGACAAAAGAAGAGGTCATTTTAAATATAGGACCTAAGGGTGAAGACTCAGATGAACAAGGGAACTTCCCCTTTAGTTAGCAGACAACCTTGACACAATGCACTGGGGACCAGAAACAGATCTGACTACAAAGACAGAAAGGGTAAGAATATACCTGTGTAGTACGGAGTACTTAGATGCGTCTGTGGATGAAGGCGACATATGCACGCACTTCTTAGGCATTCCATTTTTTTGCGTGTGTATCACCTTAAAATGAATCGGAAAATCTTTAATACTGATGCAATTCTGAGCTTCCAAGGATAATCTTTATAAAAGTAAAAGCTCTTCTTGTAAATGAACTTTGGTCTACATCAGACCAAAGTGCAATGGCGGCTAAATGTGCCATTACATCAGTTGGAGTTTAGGGTTGAGTTGTCAGCATAAACGATTACGCAAAATTAGAACTTCAAGCAATTCAACGACAAAAGAAAAGGCAAAAGACTTTCGATGCTCCACCGGATCACGAGGTGATTAAAACTCTGGATTCTATTAGCCCTTTGTTCCTCAACCATCCCTAATCACACAATGAACACAATGAACAATGTGACGAACCAACCCAGCCAGCATGCCTAGGTGGGCCCCATGTGGGGAAAAGGAGGGCAGACTATATGGGTCCCATATGGGTTTGTCCGCGGGTTCCACGATGGCCCCACATGGGTTTGCCCATGTAGGGCCAGAGCCCACATGGGCCCTGCATGGGCCCTATATGGTGGTGGCCCACATGGGTTTTGTCCAATTAGGGCCCATGTAGCACCCATGTGGGCTGTGGCCCTACATGGGCAAACCCATGTGGGGCCATCGTGGAACCCGCGGACAAACCCATATGGGACCCATATAGTCTGCCCTCCTTGTCCCCACATGGGTCCCACCTAGGCATGCTGGCTGGGAAGTAGCATCAGGCCCCAATTTAATACCAAACAGACTAATTTCACTTGAAGAAAAAAAAAAAAACTGCTTTTTAATTAGGGAGCCACTTGGGTTTTTTTTAGTTGAAACATATACGAGTTTGTACTTCTGCTTTAGTTTCTGTGACACTTTTGTTTTCTTTAGAAAAGGAATAGTCAAGATTATCAATGTTAGTTGTAGCCTCAACATTTACTGCGGCCAGAGGTCTTTTAAAGTTAAGAGCCTCGCAGCTCTGGTTTCTTCCACAAGAGGATATCAGCCCCTTTGTTCTTCCGTCTGGACCGCTGGAAGGGTCGCACCTCAGGATTTCAAAAGAGCATCCCTCATTCGAGAGATTCATTTCTGTATCTTGTTGCCATGGGAAATGTGGCTCCCCTTAATGATAAAGCAGCAGCTTTTCACCAAGTGTCAGCAGCATTAAAGCCACTCCTAGCAGGTCTTCTGTGGCCTTTCTTGGCTTTTTTGGAAAATGACTCCAGCCTGGCTTCATGGGTTTTTGATGTCAAAGCCATTATTCACCCTTCAGCTCGCTATTGCCTTGCCGTCTATTGAACCAGCTGAGTCACCTGGCAACACAGTTTAAAAAAAAATAAAAATAAACAGTGCCTGGTTTCACCTCGACGATTTAATACGAGGATGCGGACCTCCCTAAAAAAAGCAGGAACAGCAAACTCTATTGAATATGGGCAGAGTGGGTTGCTTTTATTTTTATGTGTTGCCTCATGCAAACTGATTCGGCATTAAGTGAAACACTGGCTCTCGAGGAGAATCGTTTTGACAGTGCAGCCTGTAATACTGGAGGAAATTGTAAAGTGAGTTTGCTTTTAGCTAAAAGTGAAAAGGAGGGAATTGAAAGAGTAAGATGTGAACAATTGGCTTTCCTTAGATTAATGGGATGAAATGGTCTTTGTATATGCTAAGGTGTGCCAACCTTTAGGGTATCACCTGGGGGCAGGGTCACTTGGTGTTGTATAATTGTGATTGTGCAGTCGGTTTGTGGTTCGGGGGAAAACTGTTCAGGTTTGGGAGGTAAGATGTATTTGAACTGATGTGTGGACGTTGTGGTACGTACAGGTAGCCATGAACGTAGATAAATGTCTCCACGTCTTGTCCATTTCAGTGGCAACAATGCAGCAACGGATTCATAGGTTAAAAGCAATAGAAAAAACCCCCAAAGGAACCATTGACAACCTTCTAGTTTTTACTTCTTTCGCTTCTAATCCGCTGACTTGTAAACCCAAAAGAACATTTTTAAAAACACAAGGACAAAGACAATGGAGCAGTTCAATTGGTCAATCAGCAGACAGGGCAGCTCATTTAAAAGCACTTTACATGGCTTTGAGCAATGCTGACATGTTTGGCAGTGAGCGCTTCACGTTCATTTTGATGGAAAACTTCTCTCTCCATAGCAATTCAACTGATTGAAAAGTACTTCGCAATATAATAGAAAATAATTCAAATAAAACTCACACTTCATATCAGCCATCTATCAGAGACGGTCGCTGCCGTCAAATACAGAAAGGCTTTGAAACCGTGGGAAAGCGAAAACCCTTTAATTTCTTTAATGTCAGGCCTCGGTGGACAGAGGAAGACAAAGAAATGAACAAGGGAGGGATACATCAAAAAGGGGTCAATTAAGGCTAAACAGCAGCTCTGATGGTAAAAACTGCTAGAGAGGTTGGACACCAAATCAAAGAGTAATCATAAAAAATGGTGGTTAATCCCAAAGCAGTCCCTCTCATTCGTCTCCTTCTTCTACTACTAATTTATTCAATATACTTAAAAGGTCAAGCAGTTGCAAAATTATCTGTCTAGTGGATCTCCTCAATTATGAACATTCAACATGGCTTCCACTGTTAGTTACTCAAACCGCAGTACATGGAAGAACTGAATTTCACCAAGATTAGAAAAAAGTTTGTTGGTCTCGACAGAGATCTTTGGGATCTACGAAAGGACATACGGACTAAAACATTTAGTCAGAAATCAGATTTTTGCATACTTGATGTACATCTTAGTACTTCAACAAAGGGAAAAACCTACAGCAAACCCTGAAAGTACAATACTTAGAAGCATTACTTGTTTGGACTTGTATCATTGAATTTTAGATTAACAAAAAAAAACAAAAAAAAAACTTGTGTAGTCTTCCTGGTTGAAAGCAGGCTCATTTGTACAAGCGATTGGTATGGGGTGGGTTGCATTGATCTGCCACTTGTACCTTTTTGTCCAGCATCTAGATTAGTGGTTGCCCTGGGAAACTGTTCCAGAAAAAAAAAGGTCCTGTGGGTTTTGTTTATAAATGTCAGAGAAAGTGCAAACAGAATATAATTGGGTTTACTGAAGCTCTATTTAAGTAAAGTCTGTGCAGCGAATGAACTGCTCTAAACAACTGCAAAACACACAAGGGTTAAAAATGACTAAAGCAAAACCAGACAGCGCAGTAGGAGCTGCTTACCAATATGAAAGTATGCCAAGAATTTAAAGAGTCACAGTTTCAAAACCACTAAAAGTTTCTATCATATCGTTCCAACACTTTCAGCACTTTTTAATTAAGAATTAGAGAGATTGGCAGGGTGACCAGAGTTTTCTCAGACTTCCTCCACACCTGTTGCTGCACTCTGCCAGTCAGTCAGCTAAAAGAAGACTCCGACACCTGCATGTCTGTTTACAGGAAAAAAAAAAATCGCACAATAAATGTCTATTAAAACAAGCTTCACCATGACAACTTCAAAATATATATAGTGGTTTAGTAGAAACAGGAATCTAGTTTTTGCTGTAAAATATTTGTTTATTTAGTTCTTTGAATAAATTCCTTTGCCATTTCTACTCAAGGTTATTATACCAGGAGAATCTCATGTTAGCAGCTTAAGTGTATAGATAACAAAACCACAGAGATACGGCGGTGGTTTCTTTGGCATCCACAAATTCGTCTGCAGGAACTTGCAGATGACTCAAGAAAAAAAAAAGAAGACAACGAAGTATAGGACTAAACTTAAAGTGCTTTTTGGCGTTAAAAGCAGATGAGATAAGATAGCATTTAATTGCTTCTTTCATAAGTGCAGCTTTAATCCTATTGTTACAGTGGTGGTGTTTCATCCTACTGATAAGACAATACTTTGAACATTGATTTATGCAAACACAGTATATAGTCCTCAGTACTTACACAAAGAAAGGCTGGGTTTCTGCTGCTGTGGCAGAAAAAGTGCTTAGCACGCCTTGTGCCTTTTTTTTCTGTGAGGCGATATTTAACTGTGTGAAAAGTCGTTTTCAAAATCAAAACAGGCAACTTGGTGAAGACTTTTGGACCTTGGCTGGTGTTTTCCCAACAGAAGAAGACGCAAAGTGAAAACTGAAGCTCATTCCTGCAAGAAAATTGCGGCCACAGAAGCATTCAGAGTTGGTGGGTACATAGGGACACACATGGTGAATGCGGTCTTTGCTCCTCCTCAGAAAAAACAGGAGGGCCTCAAGAGAAACCTCCACCGATGGGCCCCTGCACACACCAACACAATAGGAATGTTGTGTAAGGTAGTCGTGAAGGCCCCTAATCCTTTTACACCATGACAACTACCAGAAAAAACTACATCCACTGGCAAATACGCACATTTGACCAACAGCGCACATACACACACTCTGAAGCATGCGACAGAGAAAGCATAGTACATAAAATGTAAAATTTTATGAGTAGTGACTTCTGCATCCTTCCCGTTTCCTGTGAATGGAAGCAACTTCAAACAGCTCAAAACTTTACGTAACAGTGCAGGTATCTTTTCCTAACAAAGAAAATTAGTCCCATTTTGTTTTTTAATTTCTGTGCCGGGTTAGCCTGGCCATCGCCTTCTTACGCAATTACACTCATTTGTAATCACCCTTTGTTTGGGTTTTCTCCCACTGAGTTGGATTGCTCGGTTACAATTTCCTCCGGACCAATCAGCGAACAGGAGATGTGATGATGATGTTGATTTTCTGCTGCATTTTAAAATTGTAGTCCACAATGGCCGTGGAGGAAGTGAACAAAGCGGTTTGGTCCATGTTGGCCACTCTTCCAAATATTGATTTGACATTAACATCCATCTCATTTGGCTCTGCACTTCTCTCTTCGCAGTGGAGCATGGTTGTTCACAGTGGAGGCAATTTCCGGTAAGCTTCATAGCGCAACAACTTCTACATCACCGCCAAATGTCAGTGACTGGGTGAAAATGTAAAACTTCAACGGTGCGCAATTTTTTCCTCTATAGCCAAGAGTCCAGACTCTCTGCACAAAGCAGAGCGTAGAACAAGGAGCTGGTTCTTACCAACCTAATGCTAGGTATAGATTAATGAAAACATTGCTCAATTTTATGGCAATCAGGCCCCAATGGCTGATTGGTTGGTGGGAAACCAAACAGCCAATCCTCTTTCCAATCAGTGAATGCACCACACGAGACGTCACACTGACAACACTCTTCAGTCCAGAAGTTGCTACTGAAGTAAGAACACTTCTTTAGCCATTTTCAATGTCTGTGAGCTTCAAATGAGGTCAAAGGTCAACAGAGTGTTGACCTTTGACCTCATTTTGACCGTTGACAGCACATTTCACATATTTGTTCTGTTTCTACTGACTACTGAATCTGCATAACCTCTCCCGTGTGGCAGACCTGCCTCCGCCATCTTTGTTTGGGTGCGAGGAGACTAAAGATGGCTGACTGTGTGAGTGGGGAAGCCAGAAGAGTGTGTGTGTGTGTGTGTGTGTGTGCGTGCGTGTGCGCGTGTGCACGAGCACATAAGAGGGTGAGAGGTCTCGGCCAGACTGATCCTCACGGCTGTTGACCACATTAATCATGTTGCTGTGAGAGAGAGGCTGAGTGTGTGTGGTGGGAGCTGGTCCCTTATGTCCCTGAGTGCATGTGTGTGTGCGTGTGTGTGTGTGTGTGTGGGTTGCTGCACTTGACTGCTCCTATCAATTCAATTTCATTTCTCCCTCAACTCCCCTCTTTTCTGCAGGCATCCCCCATCCCCCTACCACAGAGCTCCGTAGGCTCTCTTCCCTGTGTGTGTGATGGACTGCTGAGAGCCTAATGAGGTCCCTCCCACCCCTTTGGCTTTTGGTGACTGTGAAGTGTGTGTGTGTGTGTGTGTGTGTGTGTGTGTGTACGTAGGGGGAAGGGAGAGCCAGAGGTGACAGGTTGGTTATGTACTTCTTACATTTTGCCTCTCAGCTATCCTCTTTCCTCCCTCCTGTCACGTCTTCCTTACTTCACACATCCTCTCGCCCCACCCGCTCCCTCCAGTCCCTCACATCCTCCCCTCCGTCTCCTTTTGCTCCCTCTTCTCACCCATCCCATCCCATCACCGCCCCGTCCCTTTTTTTTTTTTCATCCTCGCCTCCTGTTCTCCTATCCCTCTTCCCTCCGCAGTCATCTTACCATTCATTTGGCGGTGAGACGCCAGCCTAATGGGCCATAGCAGGTCTTCTCCACTAGAGAAACCACACAGAGTGCTGTTATTAGCAGCGAGGGAGAGGCAGAGAGGACGAGCAAAGGGGAAAAGGGACGCGAATCGTGGAAAACGCAGCACAACGCTGCGCCCTGAAATGAGAAACTGGAGATATTTGTTTCAAAGTTCATGATCCAATCCAATGAGATTAGCTGTGTCTCTACTGTACCAATTGCAGCCTTGATGGCTTCGGGAAGAAGAGGCCGTCAATAGAGCAGCGTGACCCGGCGGGCCCTCTTGGAACAGATAGGCGAGTCAGAATAAGTGGAAAGCCTACGCATCGCAGGAAATCCAAGAAAAATAAATCGTTGCGCTCTGACCGATTTAAGGAGGTACAATCAAACATTCGATATGACTAAACAGGACTCAGAAAAAAAAAACTCTCAATTGTAGTTTGAACAAGCTGTTAAGAGCTCCAATATGTAGCTTTAGCAATAAATATTCATCTTAGTCTATTGATAAATCAGAATTGAAGACAAGGGGAAAAAAATAATTTTTCTTTGTTAAAAATGCCAAACGTAAACAAAAAAAAAAAAAGAAAATTTTTTTTTGACAGATATCTGTAACAATATGTCCAGCTCAGGAGACAGGGCAAGACAACAAATGATTTTATGGAAGTAGAACTACAATGTTTAAGGATTCACAGTGGCTTCATTTGGTTTTACATAACAGAGAACAAACCTCACAAATTACATCAGGGTGTAAAATGCTCCTGCTAAGGTTTAACCAGACAATACAGCACAGTTTTGACACTTCTCATACTCAAAGGTGGTTCAAGAGATAGAAAAGAGATTAAAATGTTTAGCTTACGTCTATTTTTTCTTTCTTCTTTTTTTTTTTTTTACAAAATAGAAATATAGCAGTGTGGAATCACCCATTTCAAGTTTGATTAACACAAGTTCAAACTCAAAGAGTTTGCATGTTAGCCCTCTATAGCTTAGCAAAGCTAAGAAGCTATGAAACAAATGCTAACTCTTAGCCCTGCTAGCAGCTAAACGTTAGCCAGCTCCAATATTCTGTTTACACCACTTTTTTTGTGATTTTGTTACCAATTACCTACAGTCTTACAACACAAATGATTTTTTAAAAACGGATGGAGGCTTATTTAAAGTTTATGTAACCAAGTTTATGTGATGTGAACAGTCAGAAGTCTGAATTAGCCCATTCTCTGAACATGAAATAGAAACTCAAGAACAACTTTCTTTTTGACTTCAAAATAAGAGTCCCACACAAAAACACAGAGAGTTCAACTAAAAGCACACACACCTTTATGTTCCCCAGCCCATAATATTAGCTGAGTCTTACATTTACCAGACGAAACAACCAAGTAGCACTTCACGAGACAGACCTCACTTTTGAGGAGGGCATGAGATCTACGCTGCGCTCTCCGATTTCGGTATTTCTACTACTTGCTACTGTAGATACATCAAAACTGCTCGACTACGCGGCGGATAAATAAATGTAAAAATCCAACTCAAGCTTCCCTTCCCCCGTCAACATAACTCTCCAAAAACGGTCGAGAAATATGAGCAACTCTGCACCTGTAACAGAAAGAACAGCAATACTTCAGGGCACAATAGAACATTAGCGGCTATTCAATGTGTGCCTATAGCAATTGACTGAGTCGTAATGACCACTTCCGTAAAGGAAAATGGGAATGGCTTAGACGTTTAAGGACATTTGATGATGGGGGGGAGGAGGGGCAAAAATAAAAAGTGCTCTGGTCACGTTTCAGTCTCACACAAAGGAGGACTTTGAATTATTCAGCCACACAGAACTACCAGGCCCATTTGCTAATGCACATTGACAGTCTGAATCACTATAATAGGCAACTTGGACTCCAATTGATATGATTATTCATACTTTTAACACTAAGTGCTTCCTTTTAAACCTTTATTCACACATTTGGAGAGAGAGGATGGCAGAGGTGAATAGAGGCAAACAGCGCCAGAAAGAGAAGAACCTCCTCCACCTGGAAATTCACTTCACTTTGAGCGGTCCCCATTGGGGAATCTCACTTTTTTTTTTACACTTGAATACAACATTAAATGTAACCATAATAAAAAAAGCTACCTACATAATGGCAGATTATTATTCTATAACGAGAGAAAAATTTTCATCTTTTGATGCATTTCCTGAGATCAAGCTCAAGTAAACGGTATGGAAATGGTTTCCAATCCAGAAATAATCCATATTTCACTCCTCATCAGTTTCGCTCTGTCGTGAAGGCCTCTCTCGGTGCTGCTCAGATTTAGAAAAGACTACAATGTGTTGCACACACTTGCTGCAACGCACAGCCCCTGTGCGTATTCGTACAAACAGGGAACAAAAAGAGTGGCGACTATCTGTGCCTGAAATCTATGATCTGTGACTGGCCATTCGAATGCAAGATGGGCAACGCATTAAAGCACCGAATTTACACCGGTCAGAGGAAAGACGGAAAGCATTAGCATATGGATCAACAACCAACCCGGATGGGCCGACACAAAGCGCAGCTTGCTCAGTGAGGACAGAAGGAACGTTCAGGTTCTAAAGCAAAGTTGTTGCTACAGCGCTACTGCTAATTGGACCATGTTATTGCATTAAAATGGCAGTGGGTTTTTATAACGACATCTAAGATAAAGGAAGAAAGACTTGAAAATGAATAATTGGCAGTTCTGCAATCAGTTTCTGACACGTTAAAAAACTTCCACACCGCTGACATTTTCACTTGGTCCAGGTCTCAGATTAGGTACTTCGTGGAACGTCATGACATTCTGCTGTGTTTTATATGGTTTGTCATAGAAATCGGTGAATTATTTTGACGGAATGGCCGATGTCCAATATTAAATTTTACAACTAATATCAGCTGATACCGATACCATGCCGATAATATTATGCATTCCTAGATTCTATAGGTAACACCTGACTGGATGGGTGAGTTATATGGAAAACAACAGGAATTTAAGGGAACTTATCTTACATGCATATAAGTTTTCTGGGACCCTGGACTACTGAAACCACACATTAGAACCCAAGGACTATGCACAGTGAAGATTAATACCTTCCTTGTATTACGGTATTAATCTTATACAAAAATAGCATTTTGTAAAGTGTTTGGATGGATGTGATTCAGTTTGTACAAGTTACTCTACATTTGCAGTTAATTCCCAGAAATATCAAGGGAAGTTTTTTCAATTTTCTATATTTCTAAAAAAAAAAAAAAAAAGTTCAATTCTTGGGAAATTCAGCTCGTCTTCTCAGGTCCTGTTTGCTATAATGCTAGGTTAACATTTGCATGTTCCCTCTCCATTTTGATGGGACTCGTATCAACTATTTTATCAAGAAACTAAAACCACAGCTCAGACTGCTAAACATAAATAAAACTATTTTCTCTTCTTTTTAAGTATTTATTTCCAACTTTTAGACCATCTTAAGGCTCCCCTAGTGCGGACCAGGGTGTGCTTTCATATTTTAAGCTGTGCATAATGAAATCTGGCGTTTTAAAGTTTGCATTTCTTGTTCACATTGTTTTTTTTTTCCTTCTGATCATATCATGTGTCGGCCTCTGCTTTAGTTGGGTTTTGCATTTCAAATGGCGCCCTCTTTCCCTGCACGTTTGCTAATTTTTCTTCTTTCCCACCAACATTTGTTAGGCAATCATAACCAAATTGGAGAATAATAGGCCGGTCTGAAAGCCTGTCCCCTTTCCAATCCGGCCTCTCTCAAAGACGCGAACCGAAGGCGTACAACAAACACGGTAAACACACACACTCACACACTCGAAAAGCTAATAAAAGACAGGTGTGGAGCAGCGCAATAACTGAACACAGGAGGCTGTCGGCTTCAAGAGCTAAAAGACCAAGGACGCCATTGATCTCTGCTGATAATTGCACAAACACAGGAGATAGGTAGGCCAAAGAAACATGAAAGGTGGTGTAAAACTGTATTTGTTTGCTCTGGGTTTGTCTTTCATACACACTTTGGGGAGAGAAAAGATGCTGAGCAAACTGTACCAGCGGCAGGAGGGGAAACAGCGCTTTTTTTTTTTTTTTCTTGCCGCAGCAAACAAGGTTGAGGCGGCAACTGTGGCTGAAACACCTGAGGTCAGGTCTTAACAAAAAGCACAAACAGCAGAGGGAAGCCTGCGTGTGGAAGAGGACGGATCGAGCCACACTGTATTAAGGCATAAAGTTCTTAGCGTCAAAAAGCGTAATTATATTGACTTCTCTGTAGTGACGGCAGTGGGAAGTGCGCGAGTGTGCGCCGTACCGATTAAAAAAAAAAGAAAAAAAAGAAGTGAGTAAAAGCAGGACGAGCAAAGTTAAAACCAGATCCAAGAGAAAACAAAACTACGACGGGTGACTTCTGTTTTCTTCGCTGCTCTAAAGCGACGGCGTCCAAACTTTTTGTGCCATGAAGTGGCCAGAAGGATAACCAGAAGCCGTAAAACACGGAAGAGGAAAAACGTGCGTCTTTTTGGAATGAGGTTAATTTTTACTTGCCCAGAAATAAACCAACCACCAAATTTGAAAAGAAAAAGCAAACAATGTAGTTTTAGGTACTAGTTGTTAAAGGAACAACACAGTTATTCATTCCACATTTTGTGGGCTAACTGTCTGATACCTACTCATGCAGGACAATTGTTTTGTCATTTAGCAGGGAACATTTTGACAAGTAATGATTTAAGGCCTTTAATATGTTTACATATTCCGTTCGAGAAAGTTTGGTGACAGGACTCCAATAGTTATGTTACTGGAAGACATTGTCAACAATTCCTAAACCTACAACAATAGAATCTAAAAAAACAAACAAATATGCATCGCTTTTATTAAACGTGATGCAAGAGGGAAGGGTGAAAAGTTGATCATCTTAAAAAAAAAAACAAATATAGAAGTGAATTACAAAAGCGAAATATACACAAAACAAAAGGGGAACCTGTTGAGCTTTTATTCCCCCACACCAGCACAAAAATATTCAAATTTTTACTCTGATAAATCAAGGTTATGTCAAAACTTCAGTTTCACGTCTTGGGAATTTTACCATTTAACTGTCAGTAAAAATCAAATGGCAGCAACAATGAGAGTGAAAGGACTGCCTTTATGCTTTGTGTGTTTTGTGCGAGCGAATGTGGTCGATAAACAAAAATGTCGGATTAATGATTTTACATAATAAGGAAATTGTGCAGTCCCGAGTTTGTGTGCATGCAGGTGCGGCCGCTGGTGAAGAGCTTAAAAAAAATAAAGAAATAAATAAAATCAGCGCTTCCTCTAATGGCCTCATCTCTCACAGGCCTCTGAGAGCTAATAAGAATGCAGGGATGATTTGTTTCACCGATTGCCTCTTTTTGAGCTCGGCCGGCGTGGAATTAATTACGATTAAATATCCGTTCCCCCCACCTCCCCACACCCAGTTCTGTGAGTCGGAGAGCAGCTGACCGGTAGAGTGTGGCTGAGAGCTAAGTGGGTAAAATGCAGACACTGACATGTTAGTGAACAAACAGGCTCTCCAGGAGAAATTCACCGTTTGGTACCGGGTTGCAGTTACAACAAGCGTGACGCGTAAAGCTCTCGTCAATTCAAAGAGAGCACTTAAAAACCGTTGAGCCCCTTTTTCTTGCTTTTGCAAATAAGTCAGGCTCAACAAAATGTGGATTTATTAAAAAAAACACAACATTTAAAGTGAAAACTGATTTCTGACAAATGAAAATATTTTACATAAAATAAATGCTTGTATAACCAGGTCTGTCAGGTTGGGTCCTACCACAAATTCTCTATCAGACTAAAGTCTGGGCTTTGACTAGCCCACTCCAGAACATCCACCCTGTCGACTGCAAATGGAGGATTTCCCTATATTTTGCTGCATTCGTTTTACCTTCTACCTTTACAAACCTTTCGGGGCCTGCTGACGAGAAGCATCCCGGCACCATGATACCACCACCACCATGCTTCACAGTTGGGGACGGTGTCTTGTCTGATGGCCAGAATGCTCAATTTGTGTCTCATCAAAAAAAATAAAATGAGGCCAAGGAGTCTCCCACATGCCTTTTGGTAAACTCATCTGAGTTGCTGAAGCATGCAACTCCTTCATCGTAGTCATGGTGACCTGGCCTCTTTCTTGCGCAGTCACTAGGTTAGTAAAAACGGAGTGATTATATTCTTTCCATTTCCAGATGATGGATTTAAGTCAACTCCAGTGGATGTTCAGTACCTTAAGAGATGTTTTTTGTATCCATCTCCTGACTTATGCTTAGAGTGCTCCTTTGTCTTTTATGCTTTAACAGTAGCCAGAAATTAACCAGTGAATGAACCTTAAACACAGGCGTCTTTACACTCCAACCACATGAGACACACTGCACTCAGGTGATCTCCATTTCACCAAGTGTGAGACTACAAGCACCAGTTCTCTGGACCTTTATCAATTAGGTCAGGCACTGCAAATTTATCAGCATTACACATTTTGATTTGTCTTTTTTTTTTTTTTTGTAGAAATAAGTTTTCACTTGTTTCATAGGTCCATATTATTGCAACTTCATATGTCTCAGATACAAGGTTTGTCCCAGAATATGCGTCAAGAACAAGAGGTCCCAGATGAAGGCGGCAAGAACAAAATATGTCATGTTGTGCTGGTACGAATCTAAATTGTTGTATACATTTGTCCAGTTGGGGAAATCTATGATTTGTGGGGGAAATCATCTGCATGTTGAGGCTGAAAGCTCAGCTATGGATCAAAAGCTCAAATGCTTGAAGGTATTCAAAAATTAGAAACTTCTCTTGGCTGTTGACACTGATGTTACATTATAAGAGACTGAAGATTTCACCTGATTTTACTGTAATATAAGCAACTGTTTAAAAGAAAACTAAGAAAAAAAAATCAATTTTTGGCTTAAATTATTAAAAATAATGCATGAACATGAAGACGACCGAAGGCGAGGTTTGGCGGACGGGAAATCAAAACGTTCTGAATCCTCCAGGCAGCGCTTTGTCAACTTTAAACTGAAGTTACTCACCGTTACCCAGAAGCGCATGAGCCAACATCCCGACAGTGTGGAAACACTGCCGAGATGCAGCCGGCAACCGCTTGACCTCAGAGTCATGACTGATTATTCCCAGCTTCCTCCTGTTAAAAAAAACCACTATGAAGATTTCAACCAGAAGGCAGAAACATGGAAGGAACCTCTTTAAAAGGCGGCATTCGAACAAACTAACAAGCCTCAAGGACGCCGTCTGATCCAAGTTTGAGTGGTTAGTGATGCCGAGTAGGCGAAGCAAACGTCAAGAGACGAGCAGATACTAAAACTACATAAATACAGACACACAAATTTTGTAAGAAGAGACAAAGTTTGCAAAGCTGAGATGAAAAGTAAGCAGTGTTAGCGGATTCAGGAGTGGAGACTCCAGAAAGGAGGAATGATGGGAGATGAGGCAACCGAGGATGAGCTCTCTGCCTTCGGTCTGGGTCTAGTCCCAAGATGCTCTTAAAAAAGAAAAAAAAAAAGAAAACCAAAGGGTAGACGAACACCAGAAGTTCTGCAAACGAGGAAGCCCGCGGCCATCCTGCCAGGATATTATTACATCCCGGCAAATGCTGGCAAGACAGGCCGGCTCTCCAAACCCTTCATCAAACCGAAAAACAAAAACGTAGAAAAAAAAAAAAAAAACTTCCATCTTTTTAACGAATGTTTATCAGTGAACAATAACCTCGACCTTTTAAGGTTTGGAGACGGTTCTGTGAGCGTCTTTTTGCACTTTGCAACTTCAGCGTCTAGGCATTACACCTCACTATGCTGGAGTCACTGAGGTTTCAGAAAGCATCAGAAGACACCCGGAACAGCATTAACGTCTGAGACGGCGACAAGCGCGTACACCCGATGACCCCCGACGCGCTCCCCTCACTATCCCCCTGTCTGTCTGTGAACAAGGGGTTTTTCTACAGCTGGGTAACAAAGCATGACCCAATAATCCTAACGCTTGACTCAAAGCTGAGGAACCCCCTGCAGCCCCACCCTCACGCCAGTTATATCCCTTCCTCCTGCTCTCTGAGGACTTTATAAGGGCTCTGGTAAAGGGGAGGAGACGAGGTTAGGGGGGACTGTGGATATTATGTGTGTGTGTGACAAAAACAATCACGCTTTGCTTTGATTATTCTAATTATGACTTGGGGGTAGGAGTGGATTATTAAGAACACATGGGCCAATGAGTCGCTGATGGGCTTACGTTCCTCCGATCCGTCTCTATCGCGGCTGAAAGAGGCCGACGTATGGAGACCTTTGCCCGGAATGTGGGCGAGGGTGGAGGGCAGCAATAAGAAACATGCTCAGCCAAATCATTTCTGTACGGCTGACGCATACAAAGACGCCTTTGATGATAAAGATGCGCTTATATGACTCATTTTGATTTCATTATTACTCATCTGAGCTGAGGTGCCGACTTTAAAAGCCAACAGAGTCGAGCTGCTGGAGACAACCGAGCGGCTAACCGCCATCCCCAGAGTTTGTTTTAAGTGCTACATCTGTTTTTTTTTTGTTTCTTTTTTTTTTTTGTGAAACCTGCTAAAGAAAAAAATAATCTAAACAGACTGTAGAATCTGGCTGGAGGCTCCGCAGTTCTGAGAAACCGGAGCAAAAGGCTAGTCAAAAGATGAGCATGGGTTTGCAGGGAACTGGAGCTCCTGCTTTGCTCGTGATAGCTGTGAGGAGCAGCGAAAAAATAACCAGGTGAACCCATGATAGACAACCCTGTGGGCTCCTGAGAGGGAAATCAAGACGGGTCAAAATCTTCCGCAAACATATCTGACATCTAGTTTAAAATGGAGCCATGTCTGCATCAATAAAGAAGCAAACCATTAGCTTTAAACGGAAGAATATCCGTCTCCTTCGGTGTGTTTTCTTTCTCGTATGTCATCATCCAGCCACTTTCACAGCAAAGAATATTTCCTAAACACCCTAAAAGCTATTCAAAGCCTAACAATTAATAATAATTTCATATCCACTTGTTACAACCTTATCGCTTCAATTTGTACCTGTGAAACAAACTGTTTTTACATGAATGCACTTGAATTAACATCTGATATATCAGAAATCTTAACATTTCAAATTCATTTTCATCATTGTTTACTACTTTCTGAACATTGCACTATATTTCCATTCATTTTGGTCCTTGTTTTGACCAGCTGACGTGTGAAATCTTCCAAACAAACCTCAGATGACTGTCGTTCCTCCAACAGGTGCATATCACTTATTGGGATTCATAATATTTTTCCAGAAGTAAACTTCGGGTAGAGTATGGAAAATGACAATAATTGTCAGTCAAAGCAAGTACGAAACATCTTCATGTTGGATGTCAAATATCCTCTGGCACACCATTTCTTTCCATACTCTAAAAAGCTGGGTGCAAAATGACCAAAAACGCCAAACGATCCAAATGACCGCCAGCTGATATGATGACTGTATTGTTCTGAGAACGAGACTTCCCTCCATTGAAATGGAATCTTATGTAAAAAAGAAAAAAAAAAGGCTAAAAACAAGTGAAAACGTCCTC
>NW_015113946.1:68333-70264 GCF_001443285.1 Poecilia latipinna | reverse complement strand
AATAATTTCAAAGAAGCTTGGATTTTCAGAAAGAACACATGGAGTGACAGGGTTAACTTTATTCTTGTAAAAAAAAACAGGCTAATCATTCTTTGAGGGTTTAAAATGGGAATAAAATATGCCTAAATATTTCTCATAATCATAATTTACAGTTTTTGGTCTGAGACAAAATAAGATTGTCTTTTATTACACGAATGCAAAATAGTACAAGGGATCTTAATTCAACACGTATCATAAACTTTTCACACTATTGATGATATTTTACAAGCCTTTAGTGTAGAGGGTTACTTCTTATTAAATGAGGACTATTTGATTGAATCTCATTAAAATAACAAAAGCAAAAGATTTATATATGGTTTAAGATTTCTGGTAAAGTTTCTATTAGGGATAAATCTTATATACATTTCAAATGATATTTCTTTGATAAAACATGACTGTGGGCAGTTTTGCACATTTATTTCATAATCTGATCTTTTACATGATTTTTTGTTTGGTTTCTGATTTTGTCTGATCCTATGAATATGCCAACACTTAAAACAAGCAAAGTTATTTTTGAAGGTTGAAATGTGTTACTTAATTTAAACATTTATTTTGCTATTATTGAGAGGAGAACTGAAATAATAAATGTTACTGATATATTGATGCTCTATTGGCTTAGTATGAGAAAAACACAAAAAGAACTAACTTGATCTTCAGCTTCAAGGAGAAGCCTTTAAATAAAAAATAAAAAAACATTATGTTTACTAATCAGATGATGCAGAATCTTAAAGAACCTTCCTTGCTCTCCTCATCACCTGTGGATGCTGCTGTTCCCTGCCTGAGGTCCTCGGCTGTCCAGTGCATCACTTCCAACATAGAGAAGGGCAGCGGTACCAATAGAACCCCACCTGCCTATCAGATGGTTTCCCAGAACCGAAAGACGACCGTTGAACTCCAGCTTTCTATAGTATAAGGGCAGTACTAGTATCTAGTGACAAAACAACATTTTTTCATTCACTTTAATGTTCTTTATATAATCCATTGATTTTGCTTTTTGTTGTGTTTTTTCTGTTGCAGAATGAAGTCCAATCCTTTCTGGGTGTGCCGGGGTGTGAGACTGTGGGCGCCTTCCACGATTGGTGGACCGAGTTAAAGCTGAAACGCCACACTGAAGCCTCCTGGGCACTGTCGGGGTTTCCTATCGAGCTGCGCCGGCTCTACATCTGGACACACGCAGAAACTGATTTGACGTAGAAAGGGCTCACTATAGAGAGACTGATATGATTAGATTTTATTACTATTAGTACATTTTACTTAGAGAGCATTTTTAATTGTTTCCTCATCATAGTTCATTCATATCAGTATATTTTGACTGTGCTGCCCTTGATCCTGATTTATTGCATTGGTTTGCTGTTTTATGAATGTGTTCATTGTTCTGTCCTTTTAATACTCAGACTTCAAAGCTTTTCTTACCATTTCATTTAACATTGCATCCTTTCTGTAGTTCATTAACCTTTAAATATTACATAGAAATTTCAATAAGTTTGGTTTTTAAAACTAACACATTGTTTTACTCATTACTCATTATTGCTTCATTGACTTTAAAGGATAGTACCTTAACATTTCTATTTTTACTTTATTAAGTTTTAAGTAAAATCTACCTTTTAAGTCATTTTACAATATTAACCTAACACTTCATTTATTTTTGCATTTTATTAAGTTTTTAAATAATCATCCTACAATTCTATTCAATTTACATTTTGGTTAACTCTAACAACTTGGTGAATATAAGTTTAATATTTTTTTTACTTTAAAGATGACAATTAGATCCTCCTAATACTTCACCCATTTTATATTTTCATAAAATTTCACATTTATTCTTTTTAAAAAAAAAAAATTTCAGACTTTGTTCTTTAATAGTTCATCACCCTTCTATGGCATGACGTTGACCT
>NW_015113946.1:62259-67961 GCF_001443285.1 Poecilia latipinna | reverse complement strand
CTGATATGATGACTGTATTGTTCTGAGAACGAGACTTCCCTCCATTGAAATGGAATCTTATGTAAAAAAGAAAAAAAAAAGGCTAAAAACAAGTGAAAACGTCCTCGCAAGTGAGGAGAAACTGAATGAGCCTCGTTTCAGCCAGCTGACAGACCAACAGCTAGCAGAGGGGAAACTCTGCATTACTCCATAATGCTAACATGCTAACACTTTACTGACTTAAGCTGAAAGTAACGCCATCTATATTTAACTTGCTGCTTCTACTACACCTAAATTTCCCTACTGTTACTGGAAAGGATATCTCTAGGTTATGTGTTACATAACCTAAGTTTTATTTATTATTATTATTATTTTGTGTGTGTGTTTTGGGAATTGGTAACATTTTAAATAACTGGGGGGAAAAAACCCTAACATTTCACTAGTTATTTGCTGATAGAAACAATTAAAATATCAAAAATCATCAGGGATATCATTTTGATGTAGAGCTTTTTGATGTAGATTCGTCCAAGCTGCCTCACCTGCTTCAGGCACAGGAAGTGGTTATGTAAGCAATTAACTATGGGCAACCTTAGCTTTGCTCCATTCCAAACTCTTGCACAACACTGGAAAGGATCAAACTTGCAATAACTAACGAGATCAAGCCAGACCACATTCCAAAACAAACCTCGAGTTAATATTCTTAAGTCGCTGTTTCGTATTCCCCTATTCCCCCCGCCCTTATGGGGCTGAAATCAATGAGCATCTATGAGATGCAATTAGATCCAGCATTTGTGGAGAGAAGGCAGCGGGTACAGTTTAAAGCTTTGCTCCCTCCTCCCCTCCTCTTGATACCTCAGAGCAACATGAAACCCCCAGAAAAGCTCCAGCGGCTCTCTCACCATATGGCCAGAGCAGAAGAAGAAGAAGAAGAAGAAGGGGGAGCTAAAAGAAAATCCTCCTGGTAACCATATAGAGACTGTTTTTGACTATCCGTCGGTTTCATGCCACCAATTTCCCTGATGTCTGGGGTTTCAGTTTGTTTGTTGCTGAGCATGAAGAAGAGGTGGAGGGGGAGAGAGGAAGGAGCTGAAGCTTTGCGGAATGGCCCTTTGTTTGAAAGCGGTCTCTCTCTCTCTCTCTCTCTCTCTCTGCAGCGCTGGAAATGCGAGACGCTTATCGATCATTTCAACTGGAAAGCCTTTGTGCTGCGCGCGGCTCGGAGCGCTGCGGGCGAGCGCACCGATTAGCAAATATAGATGTAACACCGCAACAACTAGGTTAACTTTAATTATACCATCAGAATAACTTCCAATGATAACGGTGGCGGTGTTTTTTTTTGTTGTTGTTGTTTGTTTGTTTTGTGACGTGCAGGCGACGAAGCGCTCTTTGTCCATCCAGCAAATAAGCAAAAACCGAAGAAAAAAAAAATCTGAGGGGGGATTTGTTTTTTTTTTTCTCGGATTAATCCTGGATTAATCATAATAAGGGGGACCCGATAACCGCCTTTGTTTCCACCCTAAGCCACTCTCAACCGAAGTTGAGCTGAGAAAAAGTAATTTGCGAAACAACAGAAAAAAAATAATAATAAAAAAATAAAGCCCCGACGCTCTTACGTCGGTTGCTTTTGTATCCGCGTCTGTCAGCTCTCCTCCTCCTCCACCTCCTCCTCCTTCTCCCCGCCGCCTCCCCCTCCTCATTGCCGGGGTTACGGCTCCGGACAGCTCCGGTCGAGGACACCCAAAGAGGAAGAGAGGCGAAAAAAGAACACCTTCCGCTACTGGAAAAGCAAGCCCCTTTAACGTCATAAAAAAAAAAAGTGGCCAAAACCCACCAAAGTGAACAGGATACCTACAGGATATAAAGGTAGCCTACAATAGGAAGCCCCTTTAATTTTTAAACAGCAGCTGGTCGGCTAAGCTAGCGAAGAGCAGTATCTTCGTTTCATTTTCCCCACTCATGGCCAGTGTTAGCTCAAACTTCGGCCATAGTTGTCTCCTTTTATGTCTGCTAAGCGTGAACCATAACACGAAGCATGTGTGGTCCGAAACGCGTTCAAAGTTGACGCTTTGCATACTTTCTGCGATAGCGGAAAAACTTCCATCAATCATCCCCTGACAAGATCCAGCAGCAGCGGCAGGAACTCGGAAACACTCCTCGGTTTGTGTGCCAGCAAATGTTTTTTGTTTTGTTTTGTTTTGTTTTGTTTTTTTGTTAAATACTTTATACTCCACTTACCGACTTGCAAAACATTTTCCACACAGCCGGTTTCCAGCAGCCTGATCCCCCGTCGGAAAGGGAGTCCGTCTCCCGTGCCCACTACTCCGGCTGCCCCCACGGCAGCCGCTGCACCAGCGGTAGATCCTGCGCCGCCACCGGCGTTTGTAGCTCCGGACCCCGTCCCCCCACTTCCAGCGGCGGCCGCCGACGGACCTTCCTCGCCGGCCACCCTGCACTGAAACGAAGAGTACATGCATATCTCCTTTTCGTTGCGTGGGAAAGACCAATAGACGATACGACGCTGGACGGGCTCCGGAATCCGCTCGAAGCGCTCCTCCACTCTCTCAAAGGCCCACTTTTCCGCTACCGCTTTAGCGGCGCAGTCCAGGAGAGACTCCGGGGAGCGATACCGGGAGCCGGGCGAGCCGCTGCCGTGCCCCGGCCCCGGCCCGGGACCTCTGGGTGCGGGGCGGAGGCAGGGTCGCTTGCTTGCTGGCGGTAAGGAGAGGGGAGGATGAGGCGGTTGTTCTCTGCGTCCTTCCGCCATGGTGAGCCGATCTACACTGACGAGACGGACGGTGTGCGGACACCGCGCAGGAAGCCGAAACACACGCTCTCAAACAGCACACACACACTGAGCGATTCACTGTACAACCAAGCAGGGTTTTCAGGGGGACTTCCGATCGCAGCCTTCAAAATAAAACAAAGATTCAGTTTCTATCTAGAAAAAAGTGTTTCTTTTACATTTTGTCACGTAAACAACCAAAAACTTTAAAGTATTTCAATGAGATTTTATATGATTGGCAAAGACAAAGTAACATAAGTTGTAAATAAATACATTCTTTGGGAAGTTTTGCGGATTTAGACGCATCGTATATTCACGGTTCCTTGCAAAAATAGCCCAAGTTCTGTCAAAGAGAACGGCGACATTAGGAAACTCATTTAGGTTAGTTTGTTTAGGGTCACTGTCTCGTCTTAACTCATGTTTTTTTCGTGGATACTCTTGCATTTTTAGTTCCGTCCAGGGCTGGCACAAGCCTTTTTGGGGGTCCTACGCAGATTTTAATTTGGGGTCCCTCTCATACTAACATGTCATTCCTAGGCTAGACTATGCTTGTATGATATTGATATTAGTGTTATTTGTGATTAGCTTACACTGCAAAAACATAAAATCTCAAGTATTTTTAGTCTTTTAGTGCTAATACCTTATGACACTTGAAATAAGACGAAACCAAACTACAAGTAATCTTTAGCAAGACATAGGAGCTTGTTTTAAGTCAATATTTCCTTACAAAAATACTATTTACACTAGCAGATCACTTCACTTATATTATGGGAAAATAGTAGCAAACAAGCAAAGATGCTCCAATTAATTAGCATTTTGAAATGCAGAGCAGTACTTGCTGTAAGTGTGGCATATTCATTGAACTACTTGAAAGTAACATCTGCAGACAAACACTGAACTTGCAGTAAAGTGAAAAAGTGTAATATCTTTTGTTTTTAAATTTTGTAACAGAAAGTGTAGATGGTGTAAATCTATCACTACAAATACAAGCAAATGACACTGTTGCTGTCATTTGCTAGTGATGGTGGTGGGGCCTGTTGAGATTAGTAAATTAGTTAAATCATTATGATTACTATTAGGTGTTGAGATGCTTTACCAAGGCCGAGAAAGAGTCACACGCTGTTAGACAAAGGGCCCATAGTAAAGAGTTACATTTTTGATTCTGTTAGACACCAAGGTCCATTTCTCACGAGAAACAGAAACTTATCAGGCCACAGAGGCATGGTATGATTTCAGGGAGTGTCTTCCGTCCATATAATCAGCTGCCCTCCTCTTTCTCCTCAGACGCTGCACAGACTTTTTTAGAAACTCTTCTCGGATGTAATGGTAAAGTGTCTCCTTTCAGCGCTGAAAGTTAATAAAATAAGTAAAGTCTGAATGCTTTTCTTGGCTGATTTTATGCTCCGTGTGTCAATACAAATTATGATTCATCGATTGAGATTCCCAATCTCAACAGGCCCTAAGCAGATGCTTAACTAGCATGTATGCCTGGGGCCAGCTCTGGTTCCGTCCATCTGTCCTCGCTGAATAAAACTCTCCCCGAAGCATGACGCTGCCTCCGCCTTGTTTCACTGTGGGGACAGTCTAATATCAGTTTTCCAACTCACATACATTTTTATTTTTCACATATGTGTCAAAAGGTTCAAAAAAACCTGCTGTCTCACCCTACATAAGCTCAAAGCTTACTGGAAACAAGACTTGCGTTCGTAAGAAACGTTAAAACACGTTGAGCATCGTGCTAAATGCTCTCCTTGTGTTGCTGAGTTAAAAAAGTTTAGATTTAAATTGAACATGTACACATCTAATTTCACCCAAAGCTCTGGTTTCCACTGCGGAACAGAAATCACATTTCTTAGAGAGAAACACATAATTTTTGACCACAGGTTTTCTCTAGAAAAAAAAAACAACAACAACTTCAGTGTCCCCCATAATTATCCCATTCCTGTTTAAAACAGATATCTCTGAATATTGTTTACGTATTACTTTTTATCTTTTATTTTAAAATGCTAATGTCTGTATTTCCTGTCCTCCTGCCTTCATGCCTGTGGCTTAATTGCACTGAACAGACAGAGAGAGAGAGAGACTGGGGCTGTGTGGACTGGAGGGAGGTTAAGAACGATGCTTGACACTGACCAATACAATAACAAACCTCTTTATACTCCAATCAGCGTCTCCTGCACGCCATGTAAACTCAGATGTTTCCCCCAGGCCCCCCTGTTTTTTGTCCTTTTTTTTTCGTTTGTTTTTTTAACGGTAATAGCTTTTGGAGAGAAGAATCACACAATGCGCTAAAACCAGTAATAATTTCACTGGATTTCCTCCCCCCCCCCAGTAAAACATGCCTCATAGCGAGAGTCTGCAGCTCTCGTGTTTAAAATAAATAATGATAAAAACAAAAAACAAAACAAAAACTCTCACTTATCTCCTCTTTTGTCGTTCTTGGCACAAGCAAAAGCACTCATGGGCAAAATGGGCAGTTTCTCCTCATCAATGACAAAGTTATTGTTTTGCTAATTTGATTCACACCATTATGTGGCCTATAAATATCAATTACACCAACTCAGCAAATACGCATTGTCTTGAATGGCGGCAGCATGCAGTTTTAAGTCTGCTTCCCACAGCAGGACACAGAGGGTTTAATCTAATACCCAGGCTACAGCTTAACACCCCCACCGCCCCCTGCACCCACCCTCTACATCTGACTGTAACCCACAGCTCATTTACCTGATGCTATCTCTGAATGTTAAAGACTTTTAATCTAATTAAGCAGTTTTGTGGTCCAAAGGTCAAAAAGCAAACAGGTTTACAGAAATGCTCTGCAAATCAATGATCCCTTTCATTGAACCGAAGCAAAATAATCTTTTTTTTTTTTTTTTTTTTTTTTTTTTTATTTTAAAAAAAATTTTTTGGGTCGGGGCCCAGAAAGGGAAAAAAAAAAGAG
>NW_015113946.1:41269-59126 GCF_001443285.1 Poecilia latipinna | reverse complement strand
TTTTTTTTTTTTTTTTTTTTTTTTTTGCCATGACTTGAACTAAAGTTGTTGGTCCGGCGACTCAGTAAGGCAACAGAAAAGGACCGGTACACGACAATCCACGTTTAAAGTGAGAATAGTAGAGACTGGAACACAAATCCTGCATGATTCTTTATGCACATATATAAAACTAATTAAAAGCATTGGCTGTGCGACAACTGCACCAAAAGACATTTCTGATCAGCAGTATTATGTGATATGGCTCCCCCCTCAGGGCGTCCTTCCGTCAGGGGACGACACAAGCACTCAAGGGGGAAAGAAAAAAGTTTCCTCTTCGGTCTTGGTGTGCAACGTTTTTAGCGTTCCTCCACGTTTTCAGAGTAACATAAAAAAAAATGATGCCTGTACAATCTGGCATCACAGCTCAAAGTGGAAATAAATTCAGCATGAAATAAGTATTTTCACACTAAATGCTCTTAAAGGATTAAAATAAAAATGAAAACAAGATTAAGTGAAACAAAACAATAATAATAGTAATATTAATAATAACAAGCAATAAGCTGCAAAGAATATAAACAATCTGCATGTTTTGCAGTATTGTTGTTTCATTTTGTTTTTGCTTAGGTTATTCTTGTTGATGTTTATTGTTTTTTTTTGGTTTATTTTTTTTCTTTTTAGAATGAACAATAATTGAAACGCCCCATGTTTTTTTCTCTTCTTTTTTTTTGTCATTGTCTTTTAGTTGATTTCCTCTTGTGTTTTTCTTCTCAGGCTTTTTGGACATTTAATACGAGCACAGAGCAACAATAAACTGCAAGCAATAAATAACATAAAAATAAAAATAACAGCTAAAACAAAGATGTTCAGACCTTTAATTCATGTCCTAATGGCCAATTCATTTCCCAGCAAGTCACAATAAAAACCAACAAGAGGGTGGAGCACTAACCAATAACATGTCTAAAACATTTAAAGTGCTTTTTTGGTTGTTTTTTTATTTACTTATTTGTTTGTTTGGTTGTTTATTTGTTTGTTAGTTAGCTAGTTTGTTTATTTATTTGTTTGTTAACTAGTTTGTTTATTTGTTAGTTAGCTAATTTGTTAGTTGTTTGTTAGTTAGCTAGTTTGTTTGTTTATTTGTTTGTTTGTTTCTTTATTTTTTGTTTGTTTCATGTGTATTTTTAAGCTTTTTGAACAATTAGACAAATGATGGAGGTAACAATAAACTTCCGACAACACATTAATATTTCCACACACGGAAAACAAATTTATTAAAACACTGAAGTTTAGAGCTCCTTTGATATTTTCTCGATCTCTTCCAGTTTCTGGAGGAGAATATCTGCGATTTCTATAGCCTCTTGCTTGTCTGCCTCCGTTTGAGCTCGAAGTTCTTGTTCCTTCTTCAGCTTCTGGTCCATCTCTTCAAACAACGCTTGGAACCGCCCGATCTTTTCCATCTCTGCCTGGACCATGAGTCGCTTCGCCTCTTGGAGCTGGAGGTCAGATTTGGGGCTCTCGCAACCGTCCGCCCTGATCACAGGCGAACGCTCCTTGGACGAGTTCTCAATTTCTTCCAGTTTCTTGAGGAGGATCTCGGCGATCTCCACTGCCTCCTCCTTCCCTGCCTTTGTGCGGGCCAATGCGTCTCGTACTCTGTTGATTTCCTGGTTGATTTCCTCGCAGAAGACACTGATGGACTTGACGTGGTCGCTGATCTCGGCTTCGGCCTGGAGCCTCAGCTTTCTCTCTTCTCGCAGCATGTCTTCCAACTGCTGGTTGCCGCCTTTAACTTTCTCCCGAGTGTGCTCTCCGCCCTCACCTGAGCACTCCATTGGCGGCTTCTCGATCTCTTCCAGTTTCAGGATGGCGATCTCTGCTATTTCCACAGCCTCCTGTGTGTCTGTCTCCGCTCGGGCCCTGAGGTCTCGCTCTCTATTAAGTTCTTGGTCCATCTCTTCGGACAGAACCCTCAAAGCTTGAAAATGCTTGTTGCTTTCCGTTTCCACCTGGGCCCTCAGCTCTCTTTCTTTTCCAAGCATTTTCCGAAGTTCCGCGACTTCGCGATCCACTGCAGGCCCTTTGGACATCTTCTCCAAACGTTTCAGTTTCTCCTGAAGCGCCCGTGCGTTTTCCACAGCTTCCTGTTTTTCATTCTCACCTTGCAGTCTGAGTTTTTTTTCCTCCTGCAACTCTTTCTGGACTTGCTCCAGCTTCAGTTCAGCCAGCTCCAGTTCGAACTTGTGGTTGGCGTCGAGGCGGCAAACGACATCTTCGTGTTTCTTCTTCAGGCTGCTCAGCTCCTGGTGGTGCTCCTGCATTAAGTGGCAACAGGCTGAAGCTTTTGGGTTCTTGGCTTCGGCCTGCTGAAGTTTGTCCTTCAGCTCCTGGATTTTCTGCTTCAAGACCTCGTTCTCCTGAGTCAGCACCTTGTTCCACTGTTGGAAGATGTTTGAAGGTTGACGAGCTCCAGTGCCTTCCATCGTCTTGAGCTTAGCAAGTTTTCGCTTGGTGCAAATGTTCTCTCTCGCAGTTCACTGGGAAAGTGACCTATTCTATAGCGAGCTTCTAGAACATGTTGCATCTATGACTTGCCACATGTGACTTGTCTAGAGCAGGTCACATGTTCTAGACATGTAACCTGTCCAGAACTTGAGACTTGTTCTAGAGCAAGTCACATGTTCTAAACATGTGACTTGCTCTAGAACTTGTGACTTATTCTAGACAACATGCCATGTCACCATGACGTCGACATGGCATGTTGATGTCATGTCGCCATGATGTCACCTGCCATGGCCTACATGTGACGTCATATCGGCGTGACGCCACATATGTCAACAGTTCCGGGTTCCAGATCCACCAAACTATGGAGATTTATGAACGAGAGTTTAAAGTTTAGTCACTTTCAGCAGACTGAACACAAGTAAGTGTTGAATAAAGGGATATCAGAAGGAAAATCCTTATGAGGAGAGACCCAATGCAGGTCATTAGAACCATTATGAACAGCTGCTGTTTTCATAACCCCATCGTTAAAATTAGACTATAAAATCAGGTTCTACTTATTTCTTTGTAGAGTTTTTTTTCCACAATGACAGCTCCCAAAAAATAACTTTTCCCATTTTATCTCCACACACCAAACCTTTTCATACATACGAACCTACAAGATACATGAAATAGAAGTAATATATGTATTTACAAATTATTTAACTGAGGGCAATTGGTTGCACTGGATTTTATTTAGTGCATCGGAGTGAATGAGGCTGAAAAAGAAATCACATACACAGCAGAGGCTTGTGTTTTGAATAATGGCGTAACATCTCGTTTACCATCTCGCTGGGCGAGTGTTAGTCATCTTGTGATCGGAAGGTTGTACGTTCGATTTCAGCTTCCTCCTGGGAAATGCACTTAATCCTACGTTGCCTACCTATCTGTGTATAAATGTGTGTGTGAACGGGTGAATGTGACTCTAGTGTAAAGTGCTTTGAGTGGTCAAAAATGATTAGAAAAGCGCTTTTTTTCTAGTCCATTTCCCTTAAAATCTGATCTAACACACAGAATCCCCTCTCTAAAAATCAGAACACCACTGTGGGTTTAATGCGAAAGGTTCTGCAAAAGTATCTTATCACAGATTTGAGAAGAGTTCAACTTGCGAAGAGAAGGGAAAAACCCGTACTAATAGAGTTTTTCTGTGGTCTCTGCTCCTTGTTTGTCCCCCCCCCCCCCCCCCCCCCTCAAAAAAAAAAATACAAAGACTTCTTATGCTTTGCTGAGCTTGGATTAACCGTTGTCATCTTCCATTTACAAAATAATTGACATCCACAAGGGCCACGAAGATGCTTCATCGGCCCAGGATGAAGCCAATCCGCACATAATGGCCAATAAAGCGGCTGATGAATGAACGGCACGGTTTAAAATTAAGCCCTGAATCATCTTTGAAGTTGACTCTTTGGAGATGCGGGAGAGACATTAGTTGCCGGGACAATATCCAGATCTCTGCTTCCCCACTCAACCCCCTGTTTTTTTTTCTCTCTCTCTTTTTTTCCCCTCCTAAAGACTGCTGTTTGGTGTGCAATTATATTTAACAATAGGCCAAAGCCAGTGGAGGATGCAACCCGTTTCCATGGAAATGATTATGATGGATTTGTGGATAGACAGAGCAGGTAATTGGAAAAAGATTGATGGGTGACAGAGTGAAAGAGTGAGGCAGAAAGAGATAGATAGAGAGAGGGAGGGATGAATTACCCGACGCAGCAGTGGGAGGAAAGAAAGTCCTATTACACCCCATCTTTGTAGGATTTACAATTATTAAATGATGCATCCTTTCTCATTCAGTCAACAGGCAATCATTCTTTCTTGCTCTTGTAGTCTCTCTCTCTCTGTCTCTCTCTCTCTCTCTCTTTTTTTTTTGCTATGTATTAGCCCTCTCTTTTCAACCATCATCCTGTTTTCTCCCTTTTCTCGCCCTACTCGCCCTACTCGCTATTTCTCCCCACTGACTCCAAAGAGAAAAGTGGGTCCATTGTGTAAAATTCCTCTCATTATCACTCGGCGCGGAGAAGTGCTGCAGAGGTCCGGAGACACCCCTGTGCCGAAGCTCTTCCGCAGACACATCAGCAGAAGTAGCGAACAGGGAACGTAAAAGACGCGGCGTCTCCGTAATGACATGTTTTCGCTTATTGCGGAGGAGCCTTGAGGTTGGAGAGGCTTTCTGACGAGCGGTAAGTCACCGAAGAGGAGGCGCCGATTAGAAATGATAGATAATAAGGTGGGGGAGAAATATACTGTCAGTCTGAGGAGGACGCAGAAATAGAAGTGCGCACTGTGCACAGGAAAGTTACCACGAATCGGTGTGCGTTTTCAACACGTCCAATGAAAGTTATCCGATTTATTTATCACTTTACAATTAATTTTCTAAAACCATGACAAAAATATTTGGAAGTTTGTGGTTACAACAAATGGGAAGAAGTATGAATGTTAGCAGGGCACGTGCAGATCAGTTTTTGCGGTCATGCTACGACTAACATCACACCTAACGTGATAGCTGAGATGTTAGCAGTAAAGTAGCTACTGCTAACATCTCAGCTATCACGTTAGCTATTTTACTGCGTTTTATTAGGGAGTTGGGGCAACTGGGCTGAAAAATGGCCACTCTTCGTTTGCAACCAAAATATTTTGGAGAAAAAAAATTGGGGAAAAAATTTTAAACATTTTTTTTATCTACTTTCAAGTGCAAATACGTTAGTACACTTGAATTAACGCCAAAGTAACTCACAACTTTTCAGCAAGATATAGGAGCTTGTTTTTAGTCAATAATTCCTTAATACTGATGAAAATGTGCTCCACTGGTAGATTATTTCACTTACATGGGGAAAATAGACTGCCAATGGAAATAGTGCTTTTTAAAATCAACATTAATATCTTCATATCTTGATAAAAAAATTACTTGTAAGTTAGTTTTGTTTTATTTCAAGTGTACTCAGATATTTGCACTTGAAGCTAGATCAAAAATATTTTGGTTTTGCAGTGTGTGTGTGTTCACATATCACCATTCTGTTGAGCCAGGCACCTAAACCCAACATTTTAAATGAAAGTGCGCACATTTAAAATTGTATCTGGGTGAATGTGGTTCCTTAGTGAAAATGCTTTGACTTGTCGGTATGACCAGAAAAGAGCTCATGCATAACTGGTAGGTTTAAGGAAAAGAAATGGATTTTGAGCATGTCTTATAAATAAAAACAAAAAATGTGTGTGTTACACATGTCCAGTCATCTTCACATACAATGTCATAGAACCTGGTCTGTTCGTAGTTACAGCATCAAATGGTTTGGGGAATTTCTCTTCTAGCTTTAAGTAGAGCCAGATTGTTTGTCTGCAAAGTAGCCGTAACTTTTATCAAGAGATAAGTACAATATAACTACTTATTTATAATCTTTTTTTTTTTTCCAGTGAGACGCTGCTTTTATCTAGAGAATTGCACCCAAGGTTTTATTGTTACAGTGAGAATAAAGATTCTATTTTAATTAAACAGAAACACGCTCAACACAAACGTTAGAAGGACGAGCATGTCAAAGAAATGCTGCTGTATTCTATGTAAATCAGGCAAAATGGTGTATAGGCTATTCAGCGATAAAGCATATAAATGAAGCAAAATCAAAAGTTAACACAAATTAAATACCATATTGCTCTATTACAGAAAAGAATGAGAAATGGACAGCATTATAAGCAGAGATCAACGCAAAGATGACTAACCAGAGTTGACTCGAAACACAAATGTCACTTAGAATAAAACAGAAAGAAAGCCAGGAGGGATGGAAGGTGGACGGGAAAGAGGAAGAGGACCGTAAGGAAGCTTATGAGATACACAAGGAAACAAAAATAAAGTTTTAAAGGAAGAAATCATCTTTCCGCGTAGCACTGAAAAGAAATCCGGGTTACCAAACGGCAAAAACATCAAAACTAATGAAAACGAATCTCCACTAATAATAATAATAATAATAGGATATAATGGTTCATCCACAGACCCAGCAGTAAGTTGTCTACATGCCATCCTCGCCCTGCGTCCGGTCCTCCAGTGACAGGAAAACAGAAGTGGGACTTCTGGCGAGAAACACACAGCTTCACCTCAACGTGAGACACTGAGGTGAAGACATTCGTTAGACAGAGCGTGTGCTGCTGGCCTTGACACCTACACACACACATGCAGACAAACACACACACACCTTTTGTCTGACTTACCAAGGCCCTGACAGCTCAGCGACATGCTATGCTTGCTATAGACACTTTCTCTTCTGTGTTTCATCACTTTGAGGCAGAGGGGTGAGTGGGGGGACAATGGAGCAAAAAATGTCAACCTCTTTATTTGTCCCTCGTTCTATTTTTCTTTCATTCTCCACAGTGACAACTGCGATCATTTCTATTTATTCCCCGACAATAGTTTTTTTGTCCACTGGAGCCACGCGGCGCTCAGATAAAAACGGCGACTTAAAAGGATGGGAGCAGGTGAGAGCGCTGTCTCCACGTTGCCACGTTTGATCACTAGCAAGAGCGCTATGAGCTTTAGAGTCAACCAGACTGGAGACGTCGCCGACAATGCAGAGGGCTGTTTTCAGCTCCAGAGGTATTTATTCTCCTTTTGCTCAAGCGAACCTCTTTGCATCTGGGTCCAAATCAGAGGACTTGATGTTGAATTAACGTGAACACCGCCAGCGGTTATCCTCACAGACTCTCTCTATGGATGAAAAAAGGCAGAATCTGACTTTACTTTTTTTTTTTTTTTTTTTTGCTGAGTAGGCAACACTTCATCTTCTCAGCTGTTTATAATGTAATCAATAGCTGTCAACTTCACCACCTGAGGTGGTTGTTGATGCAGACGTGAAAGCAGAAGCATCAAAGTGTGGAAAAGACAGTTGGATTTGTCGAGTGGCATTTCCACACACTGCAAAGACACAAAATCTTACCAAGTAATTTTGGTCCAGTTTCCAGTGCAGACATCTTACTACTCTAGAGATAAAAGAAAACTAACTTACATGTGACTTTTGAGCAGGAAATGTGAACTTTAAAAAATTAACAGTTTTTCCCATGTTATAAGTGAAACAATGTGTCTTTTTCACCAATAGTAAGGAATTATTGACTTAAAGCAAGCTCCTGCTTAAAACTTAGTTGTAAGTTAGTTTTGAAGGGACTATGTTAAGTGGAAGATCTTGTGCAGGTTTATGCAGTAATATACTAATATATAATGTATATAATAATCTTACACCTCCTGAAAGCTCTTTGGTCTTGCCAGTGGTGATGGATAGGAGTGGGTGATGTTGACTTATTTAAGTGCAACATCTTGTGGTTCTATTGTGATAATAATAAAAAAGACATCATTTATATATATTTTATATTTTTAGGAAACTGTATGACTGTGACAGCATGGCACAAATACTGTTCTTGAAAAACATTCGAGAAAGGCCTTTTCAAGACATAACTTGCTTGAAAAAAGGATTTGCATCATTGAGCTGCACACAGCAACTGGATTTAATCCTACTTTCAAATTAATTGACATTAATTGACTATACATGCTCTTCTGCAACAGGGGAGAAAATAGCAAAAGTAACACTGCTGATTATACTGTTTTTTTTTTTTACTTCACTGTAAATATTTGAAATTGATCATGACAACTGTAAACCAAAAATCTTCTCACGATACAAAATCTTTCCCGATAACTGAAATACGACGCGATAAATGCCCACCAGTAGTGGTGGAGACGTTTGAACGGAAGAACCCAACACCGCAAGAGAAGCAACGAACTCAACGCTTTACAAAGGGACGACGTTCTGGGAATTACAAATCAGTTCTTTTTGCGCGTCTCTTAAGTGTTTCATCAGGGAGATTGCAGATGTGTATCCAAACGCAGCAATCTGCACTGCCTCTATTTTATGTCCTGAAGTGAGAATGTGCGCTATGAAGATTCGCCTCCACCATCGCCGTGAACTTTCCTCTGATTTCTGACGTTAACTCTCTACTGCCCTCCAGTGGAAATGACGCCAAACAGCCGACTTAACAAATACCTCGAGAGCATGAGGGGCAGTGAGGCTGTACTCATTTCTCAACAACTCTTTATGGGTACATAACGGCAGGGTGTCAGATTATTTCACACATTATAACCTTTATTTACTACTCTTTTTTTTTGTTCTTGCTTTTGTACAGAATACCAAACTTTTCATCTTATTAAAGTTTTCTTTTGCTCTCCCCTGTCAGGCCAGGAACGGCAGGTCTCGCTTTCACCTCGCAGTTTTAGAAATTGAGTTACTGCTGAAAGCCCGCTTTAATCTGGTTCCCTAAGTGGATGCAAATGCAGCTAGTGCAGTCCCAGGGGTCGGATTGGATCGGAGCGGATCGGAGCGGAGCACTTCGTCCGCCTGACACCGAGATGACGATTGGGGCCGAAGCGTCAACATTCGGGTATACAGTCCAGATGGCGTGTGCGCGGTTTGTGTGTGTCTCTGTCATCGCGTTTGGCTGAAAATGTGCAATCTCTCAACCAGAGAGGAACTTCTGAGCCCGATGTTTGATCCTGAAAACACTTCCTCTCCAAATAGCACACGCAGAGCACGCACCGAGACATTCAGCTGATGAGATGTTTTCTGAAAGGCTCCTCCTCCAGTGGAGGTGGCACAAGCCTTTTAGCAGCTACTTATGACCCTCCATCCCCTACAATACACACTCGCTCACAAGCTCCAGGCAACTGGCCCGCTCCCTCCCTCGCCTCTTTTATTCAAAAGCTTGATTTCCTTTCATCAAATCTGTCTCTTCTCCACCTTTCCACTCAGCTGGATGCCTCTTTGTCTCAAATCCTTATCCCTCCTTCTCTCCCAGGCTCCTTTTCCAGCTCTGCTCATCTTTGTCTGGTCCCCATTATTCTCTCTCCTCCTTTTTCTTGTTCCACCGCTTTCGCCACACACTGTCTCGCTTTTATTTGCCTCTTTTTCTCAATGTCCTTGGTCTTCCCCTCGCTCTTTCTCTCTCTCCATCTCCATTCTCTGCCGTCTTTACGGCTTTCCTCTCTGCTCGCTCTCTTCTCTTAAGTGACCTCTCACCCTCTGTTTTCTCCTAGCTGTCCTCTCTCTCTCCCTCTCCCCATCTCTCTTTTCGCAGCTCTTTCTCCTTTACTTCTTTAGCATTAGGTCTTTGTGAAGGCCCAGCTCCTGGTGGGACGTCTACCAGGAGAAAGGCCTGGAAAACAAACTGGGGGATGTAGGAGGTTGGGGAGCCACATGAAAGGATTGTAACGAAGAAGAGATTGCCGAATAGGTTTGCAAAAACGGACATGCACATGCAAGGGATGAGAAAAATTAAAGCAGATTTTGATTGACTTTATGCTTTTTTTTGCTCCACAGCGGAGCTGTTGTTTGAAAACTTTGGGTTTTACTTGTAGGGTGACGTAGGGGACGGGGACAGGGAACGTGACAGAACTTAAAACAACAGCATTTTTACAATTTGTAAAAATGTTTATGGCTACCACCAGAATCGAGCCAAACATAGATGGACGAGGACAGAGCTCATGTTGCTACAACACATTGTGAAGAAGAATGAACTCAATTCAGAGATTCAACACCCAAAACAGAGCAGATGAAGGACGCTCGAGGTCAACAAAGTTTATTTTAAGAAATACAGTAAGGAGAGATTTACAGTTTACCCAGTTCGAATCATCAAACTGTCAGGGATAGCAAGGATATAAGCTGCATTAATATTTTGGAGAGAAGTTTTTTCTGTACTCTTCTTTGTCTTTTCCAATAAAATTGGTGTGTAAACTTTATCGCTATCGATTAGCAGCACAATCATCGTGTCTCCAGTGCATTGTTGTTACCAAGTGTATCAATCAACCTGTAGGAAGACTGCATGCAATCCAAACTCTTTTTCTGACAGAAATATTACGTTTGTAGTCCTTTTGTTTAAAGAGTCTTGGGTAGAAATTGGTAAAAAAGATAGATCTGTCTTAAAATTGAGAAATAGAGAATGTGTTGTTGTGGCTAAGAGTTGAAAGCCAAAGTCTTCTCTGTTTTTCTGTCTGCTTCCAACTCCCCCTCGCTTTCCCCGGTCTTTTTTCTGCCCATTTTGTTCTCTGCATGGGCTCATTGCATCCTGATTGGAGTGTGTATCTGTGTGTGTGTGTGGATGATTTGAACAGTGCCCGCATGTGAGTGTCTGTCAGGACATTATTTCACACCCCATCGCCGTGTGGCCTCATCAGCCACCATTTCAGCCAAATGGCTTGTGTGAGCTGAAGACGCTGCATGTGCGGCAGTTGTTAGTGTGGCCGTGTCCCTGTGTGCGGGCGTGTGTGTGTGTGTGTCTGTCTGGCTTGTTTTGCATGCCTGCGGGTGTTGTTTCTGGTCGTCTTATTTGCATGATCAAGCAAAATGTGTGTGTATTGATTGAACTGCCAATAAACAGTTCAGCGACAGAGGATAAATTCGGCAGATTAGCACCGAAGGACTGAAATTGACAGGGTTGAAAGATTTTTTTTCTTTCCCCCCCAACAATGTGATGTGACTCCAGTTATAGACACAAAACGTCTGCCTTATGGCCAGATTTATAAGTAGAACAAAAGAATTAAATGTTCTTCTTTCAGAGCCTGATTTTTTTTTTCCCAGGACAAGTAACACCAAGAAAAAAAAAAAAAAAAAAAACAGTCATTGCTTTAAGCACCTGCATGCAGATGCACAGTTAGTTTGCTAATGCGGTGGAGAATCTGTCAAACTAGGTTCCTTCAGAATAGACTGTTGAATCTTGGGGTGTTTTCATACCTGATAGTACGGTCGAACCTATACTCGGTTCGACTGGGGACCAGAAATGCAACATTTGTTACTGTTTCAGCTTATTGAAAAACCCTGTTCACTCCCTTGCCTGTGGTGGCGCTGCAACAAGAACTACTGAAGGAAAACGACATGAAAATCTCAGAAGAAGACAAAATACAAACAAAAATGGAGTAGCGTCACATTTTAGCGGGCCGTAGTATTTTTCTTTTGTTTTTGGCGAAAGACCACGAACCATTTCTCCTGCTAGCGCTGGACTTATTTGTTTTGTTTTGGTTTTATTTACCCAGAATGCCCTGCGTGAAAGTTTACTTCCTGCTTTTGGAGCAGTTTTCCAGCCTGCTTGCATCCACGTTTGCTTATGCTGGAGTTTGTGTCAGCTGAACGGAGACCTAGATTGTTAGGCGAACCTGAGTTCACGTTATTGATCTGCACCAGAGTTCGCTTGCGCGTTCACTTGTCCCCAAACGAAACCGGACTTTCTCGGCAAACAAACTGGAGTTCGATTAAAGTGGACTAAATAGTGCTGGTGTGAATGCGCCCCTAATCTAGAATAAACTAATTTTTCTATGTCCACTCTGCCATTTGGAGAAGTTTCTTTGTAGAAAAACCTTTTTCTGTAGTTACATCTCTAAGTCTTTCCTAGTGTCTCTACCATCCTTAAACAGCTGGAGACGTTGCCAAACATAAAATATTTTTTATTGATCTTACATAATATTCTAGCTTTCCGAGACACTGAATTCTAGGTTTTCATCATCCGTCAGCAACTATATTATTTTACAAATGGACCTTTTGCTGCAAGGCAGGCAGATCGTCCACCTATACACAACAAGTGATTCGTGTGAATATTGAGAATTCATAGCCGCATCATCGGTTTTCATTTATTCCTTTATTCGTGTGTAACTACAAACTTCACACTTTTTTTTACACAATAAAATAAATACAACAAATATAAATGTACAACTTTTTCTTTGCACTAATTATGTGCATATGTGTGTGTGTGTGTGTTTGTGCCTGTGTGTGTTAGAATAATTATAATGATTTAAAGCTTCATCTCAATGCTATTCCAAATATAAAATGGCACGAAAACTGCAACGTGTCAGCTCACATTGATTCTTCCAGCCAGAGAATTGATTCCCTCAACACTTGCTCGTCTCAGTCAAACGTGTTCAGCACCACGCCGTTGCATTTCCTGACCTCCGTTCACATCATTGAATTATGTTTATGGGGAAATGACACCTCATCCCTTCTGGCTGACGCGATATGAATTAGATTTGAACACAGCTTTCTTTCTTACTTTTTTTTCTGCCCCCGTTGGTCGGATTGTCTTTGAAAGGATTGTCTCGATTCGTCCAAGAGGTGTCACGCTGTAATATCATAGTGGTTGGAAAAAGTATTTATATTCCTTGGAGTTTTTTATTTATTTTTTTTTTTCACTTTTTTATGTGGTCGCATTAAACCTAGTAGTGAATAATTGTGAAGTGGAAGGAAAATTGCAATGTTAAACAAGTTTCCAGAGTGAAATATGGTGGAGGTTGCATCATGCTATGGGGATGTGCTGTATTATTTTTATTTTTATTTTTTTTGCAATAAGAGTTGATTAGAACATTAATAGAACTAAATACTGGAAGAAAACCGGCTTAAAGCTAAAACAAAACCCTGTGGATGATTTTACGGCTTGACAGGGAGCACCGGCGCCCCGCTGTGCCAGCCTAAAAGGACGTGACCTCCAGGGCCTGTCAGCCATGATAGCTCTGCAGGATTCAGTCTTAATTAGTTCTGGGTGAAAGTTGCCTACCGCAGGCGCTCTGGAACTTACTGGCCGTCCTCCTGCCTCTGGGATTTCTAGCACAGAGGGGGAATCTGTCACCTGAGAGGCCTCCAGTGTTAGCTGTGAAGGAGGCTCCATCGCTTTGGATTCCTCTCACTGTTTCGCTGTCCATCCCACGCTGCCCTTTCGTGAGGTCAGATATGAGCTCCTCCTGTGCTGGCCGGGAGTTCAACGAAAGGAGAACGCCGTTTTAGGCCGAACCACAAAAACTCTACTACACCGTTCAGAGAATAGACAGAGCTTTATTTTCTTCGAGAGTGCACTGCACTGCAAAAACGCAAAGTCTTACCAAGTATTTTTGGTCCGGTTTCCAGTGCAAATATCTTGATACACTAGAAATGAGAGAAAACTAACTTACATGTGACTTTCCAGCTGGACATATAAGCTTGTTTTAAGTCAGTAATTCCTTAATATTGATGAAAAAAACACTAGTTCCTTTAGCAGATTATTTCACAAATAGCAAGACATTTTCCCCAAGTTATAAGTGAAATAATCTGCCAATGGAACTAGGATTTTTTTTTCATCAATATTAAGGACTTATTGACTTAAAACAAGCTCCCTGTATCTTTCTTAAAAGTTTCGTCTCATTTCAAGTGCACTAAGATATTTGCACTAGAAACTGGACCAAAAGAACTTGGCGCAGTTTAGCGCTTTTGCAGTGTTGAGCTTCCTCTTTTGCAAAAATGTTCTTTCAAAACTCCACTACAGCCCAAATCTCTAAAAAATAAACAAACACATTACTTGAAAAGATCGGGGCGCATATTTCCAGTTTAAAGCACCACTCGTTCTCCACTGGGCTCCTCCATCTTCCACATTACTTTACATCCACAAGCAGGGTAGGCGACACAGAAATCCCATCCGTCTTCACGCTCAGCCGTCTACGGTGTTTACAGCTCGACGTGCTTGTTTGGCGTTTGCCCACATTTGGACTATATTAAGTGCTTTTGTTGGACGTATGAGTATGAAATGAAGTGTGAAATAAGCCTCTCTGTCTCTGCAGTGCCGCAGTGGGAGGTCCTTCCCTTCAACTTGTTACACGCGTTTACCGTCCGTTCCTCCGCGCATCCTCCCACGCTGAAACCGAAGCCTCCATTTGATAGGGACCTAAAGTGTGTAATGTATCTCACTCGTGTGTAGGCTAAGTACAGACTTGAGGCTTTTAAAGGGGAATGTAAATGTTTTTTTTTTTTCTTTAAATGTAGTCTGTTTGAGGGCACTACATCATCCTTTATACAACTTTCCCTTTACAGTTGCGTTCAGGTGTGCGGCTCAAGATGAAAATACAGAAAGAAAAGTGAAAGAGAGCGAACAAAGAATTCAGCCAAGAATTGCCAGAGTGATTGCCAGAGTGGCAATGTTGCATATTAGCACTGACTTTGAGCATTAATGCATAAAATAACCCAGGACATCAGCACTGATGGTAAAGTATCCAGTTCAATAGGTTTTAAGGTAGCTTGGAGACCTATCAAACCAGCGCCCCGCCCAGGGATTTAAGAGATAGAATAGAAATATTCTTTATTTTCCACAGCAGGAAAATTCAGTAAAAGTAACAGTGAGAGATTGAAGAAGAAGTTGTGAGAGGAAAAGAAAAGATAAAACCCACAAATTTCAGAGAAAATTTTGATTTATTTTTTTCCAGAAAGTATACCAGTCAAAGTTCTGACAAAACTTTCCCATCCTTCAAATAGCAGTTTCCAGTGTTTTTTAAAATGGCAAACTCTGTGCTTGAATTTGGGTTGTTGACAGCGTATCTCTGAAACACAAGGCTGATTCACATGGCTACTTAACATCGCTACCTCCACCCCAACTCCTGTGCCTGTAACGGGCAGAGGGGGGGGGGCCTCAATTTGTCCATTTTTGAGCAAGAAAATGTGTCAAAAATGGATATTTCATCCCACATTATGTAAAAACCATTGTTCAAAGATAAAATCAAACAGAAAACATGTGGCAAACTAACAGTTCTACAAAGACAAGACCATAAGAAATGACCCATCCACCAGAACCACCGACCCTTCTCCGTCTGCTTACTTCCACAAATCTCACCTTCCACTCCTGAGGAACAGGATCTGTGGGTAAAGTAAGAGCGCTCACTCCGTTCTTTTTTCTGTCTTGCCACCAAATGTCCACACACCCACTCTTTGTGTTGCCTTTTAAAAATATATATTTTAGTCAAGGAAACAACCTCTTCTTTCTGTTTACACCAAGCTGCTGTTGCTGCTCCAGATGACACGTCGTCGTCAACATAATTAAATGGATTCCCGTTTTAAAAAGCTCTGCTTTCCAACCCCTCTTTTTGTTTCAAAGTTTGAAGATTTTTTTAAAAGTTTTCATTATAAGTATAAGTATACTTTCTTTCTGCTTGATATTATCCCAAATAAATAGATATGATTTTAAAAAGCCCACATTTCCCTCTTCTCAGTCATCTGTGTGGTAACATGAACCAGCCTTTACCTTCGAGGTTAGGGCCCTGGCCCCAAATGCAGATCCTCCAGAGGGCCCTCACACAGCCTCAAGGCTCTGCTCCGCTTTTTATTTTCTTAGCAAAGGCAGGACAAAGACACCAGAAAATACGAAACCAGTGACAACTCAACACAGCTGATGGTGAAAATGTGTGAGGGAGGTGGAGAACGCACGGCGGACCACCTCTCATTTTCATCTTTCTATAAAAATGTCTACAATTCTGCAGGGTAAATGTTACCTGCCAGATCGCCCACGCCTGCCTGTCTCTCTTTTTTTTTTATTTTTTTGTTCTCTTAGGCAAGTGCCACCCTCTCTCCCAGCCAGATTTTTGGATGCTTGTGAACGCAGCGTGTAAATGGAGTCACATGGCTACAAATTATTAACCTTCCCTCTCCAGCATGCCATGTAAAGTCAGT
Source organism: Poecilia latipinna (assembly GCF_001443285.1). Taxonomy (NCBI): domain Eukaryota; kingdom Metazoa; phylum Chordata; class Actinopteri; order Cyprinodontiformes; family Poeciliidae; genus Poecilia; species Poecilia latipinna. The sequence continues at coordinate 43,146 of NW_015113946.1, read as the reverse complement.
CTGCCCGCTGCTAAATTTGTCAACATCAAACACAGCAGATTTTAAATCCCAGTGACTCACTTTTCTTCTTGTCTTTGTTTTCTTGCCACTGCTGGATCTACTTCCCCCCCTCCCCATCAGCGGTCCACTCATTTCTCCTCCCTCCTTGCATCTCCTCCTCCTGCTTTTTCCTCTCCAGCTGTTAAACCAATTAAATCCTCATAGAGGGTAGACTGCCCACTCTCCTGTTGAGAAAAATACATGCAATAAAAGCCGGCTCTGTGTGTTGAGCCATTGTGCGACAGCGTGGCCGCCATCTTTAATTATGGCCTACGCCTCCACCCTTCTTCTGGCTGAAAAGGAGTGGGCTGTAGGTAGAGACAGCCCCTGGCGCTGGATCAGGGTTTCTTCTTTTTTTTTTTTTTTTTTTTACACTGTGTTTTGTGTTCAAGCGAGTGGCTGAATAGAGGTGAGCCTGGTGGATGGTGCTGATCCTGGATCAGCTCAGGGGTCGGGTTGCATCACAGAAGGTGTATTCACCTTGGAAAGCTGTTTTTTTTTTATTGCATAGGTCGGTTACACACACACACCCACCCACACACACACACACACACACATATATACCGTTTCCCGTGCGCTGGTCAGGTTAGGCCAGATAATTTGAAAAAATAATTTATAAAAGAAATGATTAATGGCGATGAATCGATTATCGAAATACTGGTCAACTAATCTAGTAATTGAGTGTTTTAGTTAGAGTTTTAGTTTTAGTGTGTTAGTTAGAGTTCGTGGTGTGTGCAGGGTTAGTAGTAGTTTTGCTAGCTATCGCTACATGGCTTCATAGCGAGCGCTGACGCACAGAGAAGAGAGACTCCACGCCGGGATGGCCATTTAGACCTCGTCTTCAAAGGGTTAAAAACGGAACTGAGTTGTGTATTTGCAAAATTTTTATGTTTTTAATACTGTATTAAAAAAAGTAAAAAATCAGCCAATTACGCCAATTTTTTTATTCGATTAATCAATCGATCGTCAAAAACTACTGATAGATTAATCGATAACTAAAATAATCATTTTGGTCGCAGCCCTGTAAGAAGATATATTTTAGCAAGAACAGTGCAATTAAGCCACGGCGGTGGCTCAGAGCGACTGGATGTAGGGGAAACACAGGATCATAGACTATCATGACAAAACAAAAAAGAGAAGGACATCAGTGGTCAGAGAGAAAAGCCTTTACAGAAAAAATAAAAAATCAAAGATGCTATGACGGTTGTGGAGTCTGAGAGAGCGATAATATAGGAAAAAGAAAGGGGGAAACGGGGGCAAGCAGAGACCCCTGCCCCTCCTACTGGCCTGTGCCTGGAGGGGGGACCCAGGGCAGGTCTAGGGAATGTAAGGCATGAGGAGGGGGAACAAAGCGGACTACTGTCCCCCAGAGAGAGGCCTTGTTCTGGGCCAGAGGGGGGTACATGGAGTCAGCCGCTCGGTGTATGAATGGATGAATGGATGGCTGACTGGGTGCATGGATGGAAGCTGGTTTCTTGACTGGAAGGCCGGTCGGGCTCCTTGCCCACAGAGCGGCGATGTAAGGGAACCAGGGCAGGTCTGGGGAATGTGAGGCATGATACGGAAACAAAGCTGGCTACTGTCCCCCGAGGAGAGGCCCTGTCCTGGGCTACAGGGCACGAGGAGCGAGGCTTAGATGAACGGACGGATGAATGGCTTGTTTACTGCTTGGCATTATTGACATGCAGGATCGCACTGGGGTCTCTTTAAGTGGCTATTTAAACGTCGCCGGTTAATAATGCTTCTGAAATGTGCAATTCAAAGAAAACTAACCAGCTCCCATTCCCCTCGTACAAATCCATTTTCTACATTCCTTAAAGAGAATCATACATTATTGA
>NW_015113946.1:31415-37431 GCF_001443285.1 Poecilia latipinna | reverse complement strand
ACAACACACATGAAACAAGTACAATTTCATAAAATTCTTAGTATCAACAAAATGACAATATTATTATAGATTTCTGTAGTGGTCATTTAAGCTGAATGGTTGTCATATTGGGCAAAATTACAAAAATGTGGGACAATGGTAATGCAGGTTTTTAGATTCAGAAACGCTACCTTGAGCCCCAAACAATACGATTTAAGAAAACAACAAAAAATCAAAACAAAAATAATTATTTCAAAAGGGCACTTTTTTTCTCCAGAAAAGAAGGGACAAGTGCTCTGGCACCACCTAGTGTTTACCTGTGCACATCCCTGATATCAGGAATCAAGTTTCATCAAGAGACTTAATCATTTAAAAATGCCACGATCAGTAGCTAGGAGGCACCTCAGTGTCAAAATGGCAAATGGGTGAACAGAGCAGATCCCATCTGAACGCTGCAATAGCTTTCCTCTGAGAGTTTACACTTTAACATTCTGCTTGTTGTCCATGATTCAGATTCATTTTTGTTTTTTAACAGCCTGACATACCTGAATAATTTCTTGTTGTATTGAGAATACAATTGTAACGAAAACCAGACGTTCCTTCAATCATCAATAATAACACCGAACACAGTGCGTTTGTACTTTTTCAAAGCATAAAAATAAGTGCGCAGTCAAGTTGAGGTCACTGCCACGAGAATGCCTTTCAGCCTCGCGTCTTACATTATTCGGCTATAGAAAAGCGCGAGTGTGAGTAGGAGGCCTTCAGTCATCTATGGAGCTCTGTCTTCACTCCTCCGTACGGCAGACCTCTGCACCAGTCTGTAGGCTTTCACGTATTTGGCTTCTGACGCAATTTTGACAGAGAGCAGATTGATTTGGGATGAATCTGTAAACATAGATGATAGGAGACGCATTTATGGTGATGTTATAAAAATAATGAGGATGTTGCTATTTAAGTAAAACGTGGGCAAAACTTAGATTATTCTGTCGAAATATGGAAGAGGAAAACAATTTATTGATCTGGAACCTTGTCTCGTTCCTCAGATAAAAGAGCCTCCGTCTGATAATTGGTATGTAATCCTAGTTGTACACATTCAAATCTTACACTTTTGTTCTTTAAAAGTGAACAGAGTGGCCATTTTCCTTATTCAAAGTACGATGTGTTCTGGTAGAGACAGAAGAATCGAAGAAAATCTGGTGAGAGCTGGTGTTGCTGAGTTGCATCCGGGAAGATAACATAAATCTCTTTCCGTCTATTCTTTAACTAGAGAGATGGGCGGCTGCTGATGCTCATCTCCTGTAGTCTTTGACCGAGAGGCGGGCTGAATCCTGGACAGGTCGCCGGTCCATCGTAACATCAGCGGATTTTCACTCAAAAGAGCACGTCATTAATTCTTGCGAGAACGAGAACGCCGAGGCTTCTCACAAGAGATTTAAGGACTAACGTTTCTGCCTCGGATCTGCTTCATCGCAGCTGTTAGGATGTTGACAAGACCGTCAAATCCTCATAAATAGAGGAGAGCTTCCTCTATTCCTCTCCAGGGAGTCCCTGGTTGCTGGACGGGGATTTAAACAAAATGTAACACAGCAGCTTGGCTTGGTGGAGTGATTGCTTTTTTCAGGCTATCCTAAATGTTAGACAGATCCTGCTTTATGACAATTCCACTAAGAATCAGCTAGTTATTGTTGCATTCCCAACATTTTTTGGCAGAAATTATGGATTCCAGTACTGTTTTTTTGTCACGTCAAAGGGCTGTGGTCTTTGGAGCTTTACGACAAAATCACGCTAGCAGTTCGTCTGAAGCACGCTGACCCATATGCATGTTCCTCAGCTCTAATGCGCTTCTGCTTGGTTTTCTGCATTCAATAGGAGGAACTGCTCTTCACCAAGACAGAAGTGATTTAAGCAAATTGCCAGTGTTCCCATTGTTGTTTCAGGTAATTCCAGGTTATTAATGCCAATCACACTGTGGTATGTCACCCTTTCATTATCATCCCTCTGAGCACTTACTTTCTCTCGCCCTTACTGGGTTTTTCTTTTTTCCTCCTTGTGTCAACCTCGTCCTCGTTTCTGTCGTCCTTTAGGCGTAAAGCACAACAAATTAGAGAAAACCCAACAACAACAAAGTTAATTGTGTCTACACCTTTTGTCTCCTCCAGGGTTTTCTTTTTTAGGTGTTATTTCATAAAAATTTCAATACTGTTATGTCAGGTTTCAGTAAGTATCACGCACAGTGTTATGTTCTGTTTTGAATGACTGTGTTCAAAGCTGAAATTACATCTGTGTAAATTCAGAGAAAAATGTGTTTTTTTTCTAGTCTGTCAAGTTTTTCAGCCAATTAAAGAAACTCTTGACAACATCGAGTTTCGCTTCTATCTGACGAAACCATTGCAATTTGACAATGTACACAGACAAAAAAAAAAAAAAACAGGGCTGCCACCACACACACACACACACACACACACACACACACACACACACACACACACACACACAAAGATCTATTGAAATCTTCTGTAAATTAACTACTCGCTGTTCAGTATTTGCAGATTTAGCCAGTCGAGGAAAATGATCGGTGCCCCTGGACTGGCTGCGTTGCAAACCCCAGCCAGCACCAGGTCAAGTGGAATTGCGGCAAAGTATTACAGCATTTTATGTCAAATATTTGAATTATGTTTAACCAAAACAAAAAAAAAAACATGCAAATAATTTGGAGTCATGTTCCACATGAAAATGAACAAATGCTAAATACTGAACCGCCATTAGACGTTTGTCCTCTGAACATCACTGCAGAAGTGGATGTATGACATTTCAGATCTGGAATCCAAGTCAATTAAAAACAAATGTGTTAAATAACAACGTTCCATCAGTATTACATATTTTAAACTATTGTTTCAGATTTTACTGGCCTATATACAGCTACAACATGTTAACTATACTTAAAATGCCCTAACAGCACATCACCTAAATTACTTCATCACAGCACTTGACATAATGTAATGTTTCAGTCATTGACTGTGTGTAATATGACTTTGTATTTTTGTGATGTAAAGTACTTTGAAATGCCTCGTTGCTGAAAAATGCAACGGAAATAAAATTAAACTTTTTTTTTTTTTTAGCATTGCTTTCAAAAGACAAATCTTCCACAATCACATCCTTTCTCCTGCTGGAAATGTTTTCACACAGAGCAGATTGCTAAAACAGCAAGCTGCCGTCTTTATTGTGATCTGACTTGTTGATAAGTCCCACATTACTCACTTTGCAGACTGACATGATTTCTGACGATTCGTCCCTGCAAAAGTTTGACTTTCTTGCTTCTGCTCTTCTCTTCAGAACTCGACTCACCACAGTTTTACGTCAGAATTGGGCCTAATTGGCTGTTAGTGCCGTTGTCCCAGTCGGGTTCAAATCCCTCCTCAGCCTTCTGATTTTAGTTTTCAACTTTACCACCTTTTTTTCTTAGGTCCTCTCCTGTTTCTCTAGCTTCCTCCCACCAACCAAAGCTATTGCATGCTACGTTATTAAGATATTCTAAATTGCCCTATGGAGTGAGAGTGTGTGGGCATGGTTATTTGTCCTGTGTGTGTGTGGGCTGCTAGTAGTCAATGCCTCTAGCCCACTGATTATAATCATCAGCTTCCTGAAACTCTGCAAGGAGAAAGTTGGCACAGGAGTGGATGGATGGATGAATGAACTGATGGATCTCCTGTTGAAGTCCAATGTGCACTTTGTTTGTTTCTATTCATTATTTTTGTTCCCTTTTAATAGCAGAAATCGACCCGAAGGTTTGCATCGAATATATATATTTTTCTCTGAAAGAAATTGGTTGATTGTCACAAAACCCAAGTGGTTTCCTGTCCAGAATTCATCCAGGTTGCCGCCAAGGCTCCGGCTCCCAAGTGCTCCCAATATTTAGTATCAGAAATGCGGCACGGGAAAACCCAATCCGGAGACGTTAACAAGCCATTTTCTCCCACTTGTGCTCGCAGAGACGGAGGCCAATCAGAAAGAGGCAGCACGGCCAACCAGAAGCGGTAGCCTCGGAAATAGCCAATTAGGCCTGTTTGTCTGCGAGGACAAAGGAAGTGATATTGCGGCGTGATTGCACCAGCGGCAGGCTACACAAACACGCTCAAATGACACCTTGCTCGTTGCCTTTCCAACCCTAATTTCGGAGGAGTGTGGGATCTTGATTGCGCCTGTGCCGGTAAGAGAGGACGGCTCATTATTACACCAAAACAATCGCCACCTCAGAGGCAAAAAAACAGAGATTTTGTTTTCATTAGGGAGCAATTGAGTCACCAGCTCCGGAGTCAAGGCCAACACACACACACACACACACACACACACACTAACACTCGCAGGTTTCACTCTGGCAATTTTATTCCAAAAGATTTCTCCTTTTCTCCAGACCACTTAATGAAGCTGTAAATTTAGAGACGTGAGGGCCTTCGCAGCGCTCCTCTGAGAGCTGCTACAATGATCCTGGGACTGAGCTGGTTAATTAACTGATTGTTTGCTTGGCTGGGAGCCACCGAGGAAGAGGGTAGATGTAGAGAAAGACAAAAAGCGGGTGTGTTGTGGGCTGGGGGTTATTGGGGGGGAAAGGAGAAGAAAGGGCATAAGAGGAGATGACAGAACAAAGTCTCAAAAAGAGAGTTAAAAAAAGATATTAAAGAATGGGCAGAAGTCAGAACTGGTTTCAATTAGATGAAAAAAAAAAAAATCAAACTTTTGTTATGTAGCTTCCCAGATGACAGACGTCGGGTTTGTTACCGGCTGGGAGTGAACAAGCAAAGACTGCATGATGCGATCAGCAGGTGGGAGTGTGGCCTGCGGTGAACACGGCTGCGTTCACGCAGCGGTAATCACTGACAGGAAGCTCAAGTTTGTGGAAAAAGATCCAAACAAATGTTTAATCTGTTAGGAAATGGGAGCAGGAACATGGGGCTTTTTGTTGATCTTATCCTTTTGGCCGAAAACGACTTTAAAAAAATAAATAAATAAATATTCGGCAATAATCAATAACATCTTTTGAAAAACAGGCCCCGGCATCTGTAACTAATAATTTCTCTGTAGGAGGAAGTTTTTAAGCCAGCAGGTCTTACAGTTCATTAAATAGTCTCATGTAGTTTGTGCATGTTTTGAGCAGATACAATTTAACATGATGTTCTGAAGCCTACTCATAGTCTGCTTTAAGGATATGTACCACGGAGAGTTATCTGCACATCTGACTATCCGGTTTGTTTTATTTTATAGCCATATTTGCATCAATTTATTTAAATTTAATATATTAGTGATTATATCTTCACTCTGAAACCCACGGTGAGTATGTACTGTGTAGTCAAGAAGAAAATTGAATTTTCCAGAAAACCTCACCGACTTATAAATGATTTTTACATTTTAGACTTAATTTTTGCCCTCTAACCTCACACAGTTATTTTTATATGTTTTATTTTGGAACGAGTCTGTGCATTTTTTCTACAGCGCCTCGCTTTAATCCCATGTGAAAATGAACTACCTTGATTATCATGATAGAAGGTAATAAAGACTAGATTCAGTCAGGAAAAAGTAAACATTCAATATTTGAATGCAGTTTTTTTAGATTATGTTTGTTGAGGCCGAATCAGAAGTCCAGGAATCCCCTCGTTCATTCTGATTGGTTAGTCATGTTGTATCCATGATGGCATCAGGAAGCGTAAGTTCGATGTAGCGTCTGTTTTAGTGGTCATTAAGTTAACTAAGGACTACATGGTTGTTTTTCAGCACAACTCGTATACAGTCACGTGACGCGTAGGGTGTTACATGAGAAGTAAGAAACTTTTACACTTACATTGCATAAGTACATTATATTCTAAGCTTAACTGTTTGTTGAGTTTTTATTTCTGAGATGGACCTGTTCCTAAGAATAAAATAAAGAAAACAAAAGTGAGGATATTTCTCACTCTGACATTATTACCTGTTCTTTTTATTTTTTGTATATAACTTTTATATATATATATATATATATATATATATATATATATATATATATATA
>NW_015113946.1:27046-27953 GCF_001443285.1 Poecilia latipinna | reverse complement strand
CCTCAACTCATAAGTTAGTTCTTGTAGTGTTACAAAAGTTCTGGCAGATGTGATTTGTTGTGAAAATGATGCGTTTTTTTAAATCACACACCGAAGCAGAGGTTCATGTTGGTATGACTCTTAATTTATTGCTCGTTTTGACAGCTTTGAGCTCTCCATTGCAGCTGTACAAAATGTTAACAGTCAGTCTGTGTTCAGATCTTCTTGCTGATTCTCTTCAGGACCACAGTGCCAGCGGTGGAGGTCTGCAAGACAGAGAAGAAGGCATCATGCTCCAACAGCTGATTGGTAAATTGCAATAAATCCCACCAAAATAAGCGGCATAAAGAAAATACCCATCATTTATTGCAGTTATCGAGTAATTATAATATGCATTTCTGCAGTATCCCCTTCTCAAGTTCTCTTAATACCATCATTGCATGAAAACAAGAAGTGTAAAAAGAGAGCTGTTTCCCATTAACACAGGTGTAAAGGTTAATGGCGAGACTAAATTGCTTGTTAAGGCTGCATTCGGCGGCGTTGCCACACGTCTCGGTTTTCTCGTCAGCTTGAGTTGCTTCCCAAGCTGCAGCCCCGTATAACTTTTGACGACTCTAATGGTCCCCGCGGGGAGCCGGGTGTAAAAACGGCTGTCATTGCTTGACTCTCTCTGCGTTAAAAGCCTGAGGGAGTGTGTTTACCTCGATGAGCTTGTCCCCGCTGACCTCATTGACTTGGTGGTAGTTGGGGAAGCTCACGGTCAGCTTGCCTCCTTCCATGTTCACGGTGGCCTGGAAACACAGAGAGGACAACGGGGCTCAGTGAGGCAACCATTCAAACACCCGATAGGCATTGATAACCTTTAAGGCTAAGGGTTGGCAAGTCATTGCCCTTAACCCCTATAACCCGAGGACCCACCGGTGGGTCC
>NW_015113946.1:17096-21769 GCF_001443285.1 Poecilia latipinna | reverse complement strand
GTTTTTGTCAGGCAGAAATTTATTTATACCCCCTGAGGGTGTAAGAGGTTAACCCTTTGGTCCACTTGATCACCACCATACACCTTCCAATCACATTCAGACATCCGTAGACGTCTTGTCAGACACAGAAGAGAACATCGTCTTTCCTACGTCTGTACAATATTCCGGAAAGGTCCTTTTCCTACCTTGAAGTTCTTTCCTCCGATAGTCTGCATGTCGCACTCCTTGCCAATGGTAAAGTTGTTGGTGACCTTGGCGTTGGAAGGGTAGTGCTGCGTCCAGGTGAAGTCGTTCCCGTTCTGGACGACCTCCGTGACCGTCTTGTAGTCACGTCCTTTCTGGATGATGTCGTCGGGGATTCCTGAAGCAGCGTAGGTAAGGAGAAACGTGAGCTCGTCGAGAGAGAAATAAAGAATAAATCCTGAGAAAAAATCTGCTGCTTTTATTCTTACCAACCAACTTGCAGAATGCATCGTATCCCTCCTGGGACTCAAGTTCCCATTTTCCAGAGAAGGCCATTTTCTGGTGGTGCCGGTTGTTTTTTCGGAGAGCCGAGAGAGAAGAGATGCTGAGGCAAGCGGAGAGAGGTTGCAAGGTACCGGGACCGGGGGGCCGATCTACCTTTATATACAGTCAAAGCCTCTAGCCACCTCCTTCCTCTGCATGTGATCACACGAGAGGGCAATAATGACCAAAGATGATGAGTACAACGAGCTACGAGGGAGAGGGCAATAAACTCCGTAAATGGCCGTTTGTGGAGTTCACATGCAGTGAGTAAAACGCTGACGGCTCACCGGGGTAATCCGTTAAATCACCTTGCGGCCAGTGAACTCTTCCGCAATTGTTTTATGGTCATAACCTTCGGTTTTACTAGGGTTGATTGCAAAAAAATCAAACCCAAAGTTTTGTTTTAAAACTCTAACCTTCTATTTGCATTTGTTATCTTGATGGAGGAAATGGCTCGTAATAAGATAATCAAGTTCTTATTCAAGGTTTTTATTCATGGTCTGGACCTGCAAAAGCTCAGGAGGAATATGATTGGAGTCATTTTAGCGGGCATTCATTTGTCAAAGGGGATACATAATTATCTTGTTAGTAGGTATAAAAGCTGAGCAAAAGCACTTATGCAAAGCTTGATTATGAACTGTGCTTTTGTTCTCTCTGTGCTCCTTTTCCTTTCTCTTTCCTCTGTTGATCACTCGTAAAATAATGCACGGTAATCAAAAATGTATTTAATGCAGTTGTGTAATTTTGCAGAGAGGCCCTTGAATAAATAACTAGGGTTTAATGCCACGTGTTGTTAAAACCTTCAAATTCGATGAGAAGACCAAAGTTTTTGCCATTTAACTATTTATTCTCTCTAAATTCTCATCAACGTCTCTGAAAGTTGGGCTAAAACTGCCAATGACTCCATAAAATGTCATTAAGATTGACTCACCAATGTCTCGATCAACTGAACCGCATGCATTATACAGGGAGGGGAAAATTTCTTCAATGCAACAATTACAAATTGATAAAGCAAACGTGATTGCCATAAAAAGAAAGGTTCAACAATAGCGAAAATCTGCAAAGGGTGACCTAAAAGCTTTTCCACGGACCCCCTTGAAAACCTCTTGACCTCAACAAAATGGAAAATCGCAAATAGAAAAACCTTCTGGCAGAAGATTTAATTAGAAAATTCCCCAAAAGCGCCAAAGCACTTGGTCAGATAAAGAGGGCTTGGCGACCATACATTTCATTCTGGCCTTTCTAAGGTTTCTTCTTCTTCTGTAGAACCCTTGACACAGATTGTAATCTTTTTAAATCTATTATTTTTCTAGTATTAAGTTTATTCAATTTGTTTGTTTGATGAGGGACTGCATAAAAGTCAATTTTACAAAATAACCATTGTCCTGCATGTAGGCCTTCTAGATAGCGGCTCATTTGTAGACCTGGTTGGACTTTCTATTAATAATCATATATGCTTGGATAGCATCTGTGGTAGCAACAAAATAAGTCTGTGGACTGTAAATAACATATCTAGAAGATAATTGTGGCTAAATCATTTTTGGGGGGTCCCAAACGTATGTTTGCATGTAGCATGTAGGTATGACTTGTGAATTTTGTCACAACAGTCATGATGTGGAAAATAATATACAATAAACAATACCCATCACAAAACATGGTGTTTTAACATCATGATATGGAGATGTTTTAGCGGTCAAAAAAAAGAAAAGAAAAACAAGCTGCTAAAAGCTGTAAATGACTTGAGACGGAGGTTTACAGTCCAGCAGGACATCGACCCTAAGCAGTCAGCCAGAGACACGATGAAAAGGTTTATATCAAGGGATATTCGTTTGCTATATTGACCCAATCAAATTTCCGACCATAACCCAATAAAGTATCTCAGGCTATATACATATAAAAAAAGAAGGGAAAAAAAAAAGTTATTGGCAGATGTTCTCCGTTCAACCTCACAGAGCTTGAGCTACTTTCCAAACGAGACTGGGGCAAAAAAAATATCAGTTTCTAGATGTGCAAAACAGCGACATATCCATAGAGCAAAACGTAGTTCTACTGTCAAGTCAGTAATGCTGAATATAAACACATGCTTCCTTTTTCAAATTTTTATTTGTAAAATTTCAATTGTAATTTTCTAAATTTTTATGCATTTTTAAAAAAAAATTGTAAAAGAAATTGTAAATAAAAATTTTTACTTGCAAAAAATTGCTAGAATTTTTTTTTTTACACATTTTTATTTGTAAAAAAATATATTCTAAAACAATAAATAAATAAAACAAAACAAATCTATCCTGCTGCCACTTCATTGTCATGCACTCTCATGTAGGTCTGTCTATTAGAAAAAAATATTAAACTACACCGATGTTGGTGTTTGTGTGTAGCAGGCAGTGTGAATACTTTAACACCGTCCATAATTTGATATCTTTAAATGTAATATTGCATTTCTTTTTTTAATATTCCCATCTACGTTCCCTGTTACGAGACAGTAACGTAACCGACAAAGCGTTTTTTGTTTTTTTTCTTTTCTTCATTTGACAAATTTATCGCCTTGACACAGAAAGTCTTCTGACACGTGGGTGGCAACTAAGTAGACACGGCAGACTCCGACAAAAATTCAACCGCTTCTTAAAAGTACATTCATGAGCACGCTATTCACCCAATTACAATGAAATGGTGTGGGTGCAGCGCTGCGGATGAAGACTCTCCATCAATAAGACGACTATATGACTGAAGCACCTCAGGCTTTCAGGTCTGACTGGCTGTGAATAGGTAAAAGCTTCTGATGTTGCACTTAAACGTCGATCTCACACGTTTGCAGCCATTTCCAGATCGCTGATAGCATTTCTGAACCACGGAAAGTCAACATGGCCTTGGAGCTCTTTATTGACGCATAAAACATCAGATTGGCCAACATCCTATTTAAAAAAAAAAAAAAAGACACCCACTATCTCTTTCTCTGCTTTTTACAGCGTCTCTCTGGCTTTCCTTCCTCCGTTTTGTTCACGCTCACAAAACAGATCAGTGTCACCGAGTGCACTTACACAACTTGAAGAGAGAGAAACACATCCCTGATCAGATTTATCAGGCGCAGCGGCAGATCGGTGATCATTTTTTGCAACAGCTCTGCCTTGCGAGCGTCTAAAAACGGTTAAGCTAGCAAGCTAGCTAGCATCCCCAACTATGGCAACATTTTGTGCAGGGGTCAACTGGGACGAACAGACATTTTTCAGAACGCCATCGTCAGAACATCTTCTTGATGAGAGGAAACACTTTTCTCGTCAATACAATTCAAAAACAAAAGAAGTCATTAACCGTCATTCCCATTTGGTCCGCCATATTTGTTTTGTGCTGTCTGTAGGGCCTCGTTTCTGTTTGAAGCTTAATCTGCTGTCATATAGTATAGTATTAGCTTTACTAGCGAATGACATAACAGTCTGACACCTTTTTATTGAATTCTTTGAAAGCCGTCACCATGCAGTCACTGAGAACGAGCTCGGGAGAACATGGAAGAACATGGGTTAAGATTGTTTGGCGGCAATTGAGCTCCATATTTGGTGCCTTGCAAAATAATTCATAGCATATTTTTATGACCACAGTCCTCAGGGTATTTCACTGGGATTTTATGTGATAAACACAACGCAAAAAGTAGTACATCCTGATAAGGGTCAGCGTTAAGGTTCCCACATACTCGGGTGCACTGCGTTTTACTCTGTGAGCCGCATCAAGTTTTCATCATCAAGTGAGCCCGTTCATTTCTCGAGACAAATCAAATCCCTTCACTTCCTACAATCCGAACCGGTGCTTGCAAGTTTGAATTATGTACATTTAGATCATTTAAAAGTGTTGTATGTATTGATGTTCAATAGGGTCACTACTTTTGTTTTTTTACCAAATAATCATGGAGGGTGTTTCTGTCAGCTTTGCACCTCTAGACAATAAATATTTTGCCCATTCTTCTTTCTGAAATAAAGGGCAAAAAATAAGTCAGAAAGGGTACATTTTTAAATTTTGCCTCTGATTCTCAGTTAGGTTTAGTTAGTCAGAATAGTTTGTCCCGTGGATCGTTTACCAGGAGACTGTTGACTGTTTCTTCCATTGACGGAACAAGACGGAAATGGGTGAGAGACGAAAACATGGATCTGTTGGAATGCTACTACTCAAGTAACCCTAGT
>NW_015113946.1:0-11532 GCF_001443285.1 Poecilia latipinna | reverse complement strand
ATATATATATATATATATATCCGTTCAGTTAACAATCATGTTTGTTGTTCTAAAATTTGAAAAAAATTGAGGGATGATGAATTTATTTGCGAGCCATTGCATATGAAAAATGATGACAACATCAAATGCGTGAACAATGAGTCTAAAAATGGGAGAACAGTTCTTACTCTGCTTTCGAAAAATTAAGTCATATTTGATTCCAGTTAATTTAATGGCACAAAAAAAGATGAAGGGACTTTGTGGTATCACATGCAGCTATTACAACATAAGTTCAGTGTTTGGTTCATGTTCACTACAACATGAATCTATCATAGCTGTAATCCAAAGAAAATTTCCCTTATCAGTCAACAGAATTTTTTTCATACACTTTAAACCCAATTCAAATATATTTTTATTTGCCTCAAGGCTAAACTTAATCCCAATTTACAGGGAATAGTGAACAAAGTACAACTTTCTGTCGCGTTTTATTGTTGGTGCTGTAAAGCGGTCGTTACACTTTAATGGTTCTGTGCAATTTAAAGGTTTTGCTGAAACTTTTTTTTTTTTTTTCTGCGCGAATAAAGCCTGAACAATAAGTAACCAGGATTGCCGGACTTGACCTCTCGTCCGAAGGCACGGCAAGATGAGGTCATGCTTTGCTTTGCTTTGCTTTTCTTTTCGCCTCTCTCTTTGTTTTTACACGGCGGACATCTTTTAATTCACACCGACAACGAATCCGAACAGGAGAGACAAAAACTCCCCTGAACAAACGAACAAGTAGTTAGAGAAGAACAGGAGGAGGAGAGGGAGGAAAAAGATTCCAGAGAAAGATACATACGTTGTGCATAGATAGATCTCCTTTTATCTGCGGCTATAGAAAGGGGGGGGATTTGAGATGGAGGAATTAAAAGTAGGGAGGCCTTGATATGCAAATGGAGCTGGTGCTAATCAAAGCAATAAGATTACCCTTCCAAATTGAGATGAAGAAAGGCTCCATTATCTGGGCCGAGTGTCATGTTTAATAACGCGGAACGGCATGGTAATTCAGCAGTGATGCAACGGCAGACTGAGAGAGAGAGAGAGAGAGAGAGAGAGAAAGAGAGTATGTTACATGAAAAAATAAAAAAACCTCCAATGGGATTTTTGAATGAAAAACAGAAATAATTAAATATGTCAAAGTATGACCTTGCCCGTATGTGTGTGATCCAGAGTGAGTGTACATGTCTGAGGAAGAAGAAACGTTGAGAAAGAAGTGAAAGGCCGGTTCCCACGAGAAACCCAAAAAGTGTGCGTCTGAGTGATTTAGACAAATTCCATGTTCTTCCACAAATCACCTGATTTTCTTTTTGAACAAAACAATTCCTGAAAGCGCCACTGTTCCCCACATTCCCAACAATCCAACACGCTAACAGGACGTTAGCTTGATTTTGTATCAGTTCTTTCGTAGCTAATAGTTGGGACTGTGCTGCTTTTTTTGTTGTTGTTGTTGTAAATTGTGGTTTAAATAATTAAACAAATAAAAGAAAGGTCATTCAGTAATAAACAAAACTAGCTCTTAAATTATGATAATGCACACTTCTATGTCTCAAGATGTTCAATGTTAAATTCCTATTTATGTTATTTATTACAGAGTTTTTTCAGGTCGCCACGAGAAATTTCAGTGTAGAAAAGTGAAAGGAAAATGATTCATGCTTTTTCAAAATCTTTGCAAATTAAAATCTGAAATGTGTGTCGTGCTCTTTTTTTCAGCCCCTTTAATTAGACACCCCAAAATAAAAATCCACTGTGTCTGACTGGGCAGAAGTCACTTCATAAAGTCTAATTGTGTGTAACGTAATTGCACCTAATTTCTCACCTAAATAAAGACCACAAAAAAAAAAGAGCAATGTGAAAAAAACATCCACGGATGTTTAATATTTGTGCAGTTGCAAAATAGATATAAAAATATTTGAATTAATTGAACATCTTTTTTCAGAAGCAGCATGGAGTTTATATGTTCAGTTTATATGAGCACAGAAAAAAAGTGACTTGGCTTTTTTTATTTAGTTTGTTAAATTTGTGGAACAAACCTAACACAGCTTAACCAAGTTAGCAAACTAATGCCAGCATAGCATTAGCATTCTGCTCGTTCAAACAATCTTGCAGTATGCTTACTAGATCCGGAAGCCTGTAAAATAATAAGCAACACACGTACTACATCAAGGAAACAAGTCATGCGGCCATGTTGGATCTTGAGGGTTAGGGTTGGTGAGAAACGTCTGGCTTTTTCATTGAGGATTCTGCATTGTGTTGACACTTCTATTAGATTTTTCCATCTAAAAGCCTGGAGATTTAATCTTCAAAGTTAAACCAGTACATGTTTTATTTCTTTTTTTTTTCTTTACTGATTTAAAGAGACACACCTAAAAAGTTCAAGCTCTGAATTAATGCTTTCTGGCAAGACGCCGATACTCGGACAATGTGGTTTTTACGAATTCCTTCAAATGTAGTCTAAAATCATTACCTCCTTAAAGTTGCTTTTGAACCATAATGAATGAAACACAAAGCAACATTTTGATGTGAAATGACGACACTTGGCAAAATGAAATGTTTCAGTTGTGGACTGTCTGTTCTGTGACTTTGTACTTTTGAGTTTTTATGACGTAAAGCACTTTGAACTGCCTCGTTGCTGAAATGTGCCATACAAATAAGCTTGATTGATTGACTGATCAATCGATTACAAAAACGGTTGTTTTTGAAAATTTCACCCATAAAATGATAACTGCAGTCAGGCATTGCTTGAAAGAAGAAGAAAAAAATCTGTGAAAGCGATGCATCTACCGGAGTAACGCATGAATTGCTCAACAGCACATCGGAACGTGTCAACAGCTCGTTGCGCTGTGACAGCGTCAAGATGTCACGTATCGCATCACGTAACCCTTATGCAAATACCATAACATAAAGGTCCTGCGTTATTGCCCAAACATGTTTAAGTGCTGCTGTGCTTAATTGAACCAAGTATAATTTACTTCATGCTGCTGCCTCGTCCTTTCAGTCGTAATAAATCACAGCAGTGATGTCATTACCACATACGGGATTACGTATGTTGCCATGGAAGTGATGCAAACACACAGGAGGCTCCGATAGAGCGAATGTGAGCGGAACGAGAGCTAGCAGAGACTGCCAATTGTTTCGGGTAATTATGCCAGTCTATCACAACTAATTTAAGCATGACCACTGACGGTTGAAAATGCCGCACGAGGCACCTTAAACTCAGAGCTGCCTCAGTTACTTGGGCAATGAGCCAGTGGAGCCATTAAACACCAAGACAGAAATAGGCCACAGAAGCCGCCAACAGTAAGCATTCTGTTGTTGTTATCTTTACTGTTTCTCAATCCTTCCTGACAGCCTTACCGTCCTTCGGGGGAAGGAAACGGCAGTCACTGGTGATTAGAAAGAGCCCACCGCCCCTCACAGCCCCCGACAACCACCTCCGCCCCTCGTCCAGGGAGCCGAATTATGCCTGCATTAATATTTCATATTACACAGGAGAAACCACATGTGTGCTCAGCCCTTTGTCTTCTACGTCAAATGAAATGTGCTCAGCAATCATCGGAGGGTGAGGCGGGGCGGCGAGGGAAAGGGCTGAGGGAAAGGGGCGGGGAGAGAAAGGAGTGACGGAGGCGGGAGGAGGGCGACGAGTCAAAACCGAAGAGAAAAGGTGGGAAAGAATATGCTGAAGTAATAATGGGGGGGGAAAGAGAAGCAAAAGGGAAGGAGAAGGAATGGGACCTCGAAGCTTTCAATGACAGAGGCGAAAATCTGTGCAGGGCTGAGATGACGAGGAGTCTTCAATACGCTTCTCAATCACTCCAAAGTAAAAAAAAGAAGAAGAAGACGGTCATTTTCTTTTAGGTTTTGAAGCGAGAACGTTTTTGCCTGAGCGTTGACGTTCGACGATTAGAATCAACTGCAGGCATAGCAAAGATGTCAAAAGTTAGTTTTGAAACTCTGATGCCACTGCGAATTTTCAGAAGCTGCAT
This sequence comes from Poecilia latipinna, assembly GCF_001443285.1. Lineage (NCBI taxonomy): Eukaryota > Metazoa > Chordata > Actinopteri > Cyprinodontiformes > Poeciliidae > Poecilia > Poecilia latipinna. The sequence continues at coordinate 7,531 of NW_015113946.1, read as the reverse complement.
GAAACAAAAACTGTGTTGTAAACTTTTCTTTTTTACCCCCAAACAGGTCCAGAAATAAAAATTTCCCCCTTGCATATTCAAGTGAGCAGCTAAACCCCTGCTGAACCCGTCAGAGTAACAACAATGGTGGCTTACGTGTTTGTTATTGTGCCGTATCAATAAAGCTTTTTCAGCAGCTACAGCACAAAATACTTTACTCTCGCTTTGCTGTTCACTTTTCTTGTGCTTACTGCTAACCAGGTGTGGATGCTTTATCCACATGTCCCATATTTGGTGCTTAGTGCCACTTACAGGTCTGGAGGAGTAAAAAAAAAAAAAAAAGCATTTTGGGCCGTTCTTGTTTTGAATTTGCAAAGAGGTCGATCAAATACTCAAACTAAAGTGGTTGTTTCATGTATATATTTATACATGATATTTATACATTTATACATATGCTAAAGAACCTTATAGATAGAGCGACACTAACCCTACCTTGTCAGACCATGAAAACAACACAGATTTACCAAATGTCTCATTACATTTGGCAATAGGCAATACACTATTGCCTATTACACTTTTAAACCGATCTAAATAAGTCACGGCTGAAATGAAAACAGCATGAGCATTATTTAAATTCTAAATAGCTTAATTCCTCAAAACACATTAAGTGTAGATTTTATTGTGATTTTCAGCCGTTTTTACTTCATCAATCATTTACTTTCTTTTATGAGTGCATTTTAGATTTAATACGTCATCTGTTGTGGTTCCTGACGAGGTCTCTGTGGTAGGATGCAAAAGGCGCTCAGTTTTATTTGTGTGTGCTGCAAAACAGCTTTTTTTCTTTCTTTTTTAAATGCTCCGCTTTTGTTGGCCGTGTTCACTTCATAAAAATAGCTGTGTTAAATTTAGAAACACCAACTGAATAAATGGTTTATTTTGAAGTTGAAAAGATGTGATTAGAGGTTAAAAATCACAGCCAGGGTGGAGTGATTGGTTGAGGGTTTTTTTCTGGAACTGGATTGCTTTTTTTATTATTTATTTATTCTTTTGGTATTTGTTTTAATCTTTGATTTTTACTTGAGCATTTGGAAACATGACACTGAAGCCACCTGCATTTGTGGCTAATGTGTGATTGTTGGTGCTGTTGCTGTGTCAAACATATTTTTCAGCATCAGAAGTGAGACAACAGACAGTGTAGACCAGGGGTCCCCAAGCTATGGCCTGCAGGTGGGATCTGGCCTGCCTCCTCATTTGGTTTGGCCCCCTGAATGATACCAGAGAGCATTCAGTGTTTATTTTCATATACATGTGGATTTTTCTTCAACCACCAGGGGGGCTCTTGAGCAGATATGAAACTTAGTTTCCCTCAATGGAATATATACTAGTCAGTACCAGTCACCGTTTCGCTCACGGTTTTTTTCCATTTGCATTCTGGGTATCTACAAATATGTGTCGGCAGTAATCCAATCCCCCCCGTCAACAAAACTTTTATAAGGTTTCTTTCTCGAAAAACTAAGACCGGCCCCTGACCAGAAAAGGGAACAGTCATGTGGCCCTCGCAGGAAAAAGTTTGGGGACCCCTGGTGTAAAGCAATACGTTAATTTGCAGACGCAGTGTTATAAAATTCAACCTTTTAGACAGAAAAAGAAAACAGACTTATTCCCTGTCTAAATATATATATTTTTTCCACTTCTGTTCCTCCGGGTCCACAGTCCTTTAAGTGTCTCCATGTCTCCACACACCTGACTTGAATAAACAGGCTTCGGCAGGATTTGGTGGCAAGCAATCATTTGATTCAGGTGAGCTGAAGCAGACACACGTCTAACACATGAAGGACAGAGGGTGCAGCTCTGAACAGACAAGCGTGGGTGTAAATGAAGTCCTTCCTTCTTTTTGTCCTCCATTCTGTCCCTTTTGTCCTTCTCCTTTCTGTCTTCTTTTCTTCTTATTGCTGTTTTCATCTTTCTGTCCTACATTCCTTGTATCCTTCATTTTCTCCTTCATTTAGTTCTCTTTCTTTTATTCCTTTGGTGATATATTTTATTTTTGTCTGTCATCAGTTCCCTGTCACCTACCTGTCTTATGTTCCTTCCTTCTTTGTTTCCTACCAGCTTTTCTTCATGGCTTTCTTCCTTCCTGTGTCTGTTTTATAAAGGCCCCCAATGTACAAACTGACCATTGTAAAATATCATCGGTTATTTCCAAGGAAATTTTGTAGGAAATCATATTTTAAAATGTTTATATGAAACATAATAATAAATCATGTTTTCACTCAGCAGCCAACATGTTTATTCATTCACAACAATTTACCTGAATGGTTGGATTAATCTCCGAATTGAGATAGGTTAACCAAAAGACCTGCTGTTGTGTTTCTGTCCTGGGAATTCAGACTTTATTTAGCTTAACAATGTTCATCAATCTGAGCTAAATAATCACAAATTATGCTATAAAAATGTTTCACAATGGCTCTGTTCAAAGTTCAGCTGCTCAGGTCGTTTAGGTCTCGTGCTTGTTGTACTATAACAATCTTTATATTTTTGTACCCCAGTCTTCCAGACCAGTGTTTCCCAACAAACATCAGGGCATGTTTTAGATGTTTTTCCAATGATTGCAGTTCAACAAAAGCCTGTTAATCGGCCATCGATTGAAATCCGGGAAACATCTGAAACATGCTGGGCAGTGTGAGCTAAAGACCATCCTTTGCTGCTGGATATGGTTGATGCCTTGATTCACGTTGTACTCACTTTTCAAACCTTTTGTCTCCTGCTAAAGTTGGTAACCCATGATTAAAAAATATTTTGTGCAATCTATTCATTGACTAATGTATAGAAATTCAATCAGGAGTCCCAGTCTCATGTATTTCACAAGTGAATTAGCCCAAATGAGGATAAGAATAACTGGGTGTGTCACATAAACTCGTCTGAAAACAGTACGCAATCAAATCAAATAATCTGTGTGAATGGAGGGTGCGTAGGATTGCTTATCTCTGTGATTTATCTCCCAAAATACAGAAATTCTTTTGATGCCAACGGAAAAAAAAACACATTTAAGTATATGAGTGCCAAAGGGTTTGATTGTCGCGATAAAAGGTAAAGAGTTCATGTCTCATACCTCCCCATGAGACATGGAGCCACTTTATTTACCTTTAGATAAGCAAAGATAGATGCTGATCTCAAAGGTCATGCAGGGAGAATAAGATATCATGAAGACATTTTTGCTCAGCATTTCCCATATAAACTCAACTAGATTGAGATCTTGGGACTGTGGAGGTCAACTCAAACTTACTGCGCTCTTTCTGCCATTGCTGAGCCATTTTGTTTACCTTCTGTTTTTATGCTAAAGGTGGCCACGGCCGTAAAGGTAAGTGTCATGCTCATATGCCCATAGTTGGTGATTGTATCAGTGAACGATGGCTGCATAGACACCACCACTGTTCTGGAACTACAAACAGAGTATTCTGAAATGTTTCCTTCAGAACAAGGGTTAACTTCTTCATCACTGACTCGTCTCTTGTCTGTTCTGTGTGTCTCGGTGTGGCCCTGACAAGAGCGAAGACCTGTCCATATACACCGCTCGCTGAAGATGGTCCCAGTGAACCAATGAAGATAAAGCATTGAACAGAGAGGTTGTGTGCTTGATTGTTCAACAAAATCAAACTATGTGTTTTTTATCTTAAAAACAAAACCAAAGTGTTTAACCTAACCTTTCTTTTAGTCGTAAATGTAGCATTAAACAAAAGGTACTTCTCGAAAGAAGCTTCTGAAGAATGGGAAACAGAGTAACTATTTCTGCCATTTTGCTCAAGTACGCCACAGTTACAGCGTCACGTCCATTCAAATCAAATCACAAATCACAGAACACCCCCTTGGGCCAGTGTCCTTTGGAAACAATCGCCTTTATGCGTATGATCGTTTGTCCCACAACAAATAATAAAAGCCATAAATCAACCTGTCTGGCTGTCAGGATAAATGGCACATCCCCCATGAAGCAGCGATAACACAGATACAGGTGGTGCTGGGTTCATCCCATTGTCTGGAAATAGGGCTGGTGTCACCAGCAGATGGGGTTTCTCTTGTGGAGCACCGAGACAAACGTTCACGACAAAATGACTGATTGGTGATCTTTACAGGATAAGATTCCTCCTCGAGGTTTTAAATAGGCAGAATACCTCGTCGAAAAGTGGAGTTGTTAGAGCTTCTTGGTTGTTAATTACACTTACAGGCTGGTTTGCTGATTAAAGCTCGGTTTTCCCGTGGATGAGAGAGTGTTCCCATCACGCTGAGATTGCTGCAGCCTCTTGTTAACCTTCATTGTTTGAAACAACCCCATAGCTCACCTTCAAGCACACTTATCAGCCTCTTTGTCCCAAAGCTCTCTCACTATCAACAATTATGTCTCTGTTTGCCAGCGTATGTGTGTGCGCGTGTGAGAGAGAGAGTGTGTGTTTCTCTGTCCATCTCACCGGCTGCGAGGTTAGCAAAAGCACTTCAATATCCTCTCACTCTAACCTGATTATTAATTACAGTGAGCCTCGAGCTGACCGCAGCCCAAACACCGTCTGGCACAGTTTCCAAGGAGACCGACACAAAGTCATTCCCAAACAAGATTCAGCTATAAAAATAAATAAATAAAAACTTAAGCACCTTCATCACCCAGCAGTTGCTCGACTTCTAAATCTTTCCGTGACTTTATCGGCGGCGACACTCAAACCATTTTAATCACCGCGCGCGCCGCTCAAAACTTACTCAAGCGTGTCACGTGCGAGTAAAAAAAAAAGCATTAACGTCTGGGTGACGCCTCTCGCTAGCTTGGCATTGTGTGAAAAGCTTTATAACTTGCTAAGAAGTCAAGATGAAGCCCGTCATCCGGAAGCAAAATTATAAGTTGATCAAAGTGACGGCGAGCCAGAGAGTCGGTTATGCCTGAGCAGAACAGCACTCAGCAGTAATGAACCTGGAGCCGTGCCTGCAGTGAAGCTGAGGGACATCAAGCTCTGAATGGGCGTCTGGCAGCCAGCTGTATGTATGTATGCGTGTGTGTGTGTGTTGCTGGTAGCACACTTGTGTTAAGATGGAGGGTAGATTAAGTACTTGCCAGCAGCAAAATATGGTTTTTAATGCCACACAAGTGAGTTATTTTAGAAGTTGCCAAACTGTGATGTGAAGCTTTGGAGGTACACAATTTGCCAAAATACTCACATGATAACATTCTCTCTCAATTTTTTATTTTATTTTTTATACTGGTGTAATTTTCACTGGATATCAGCATTTAAGAATAATCAGGAACATTTGATCTTTTTTCAGAAAGAAGCTAATCCTTTTTTGCTTAACATTTGAACATTTAAAATCGCCATCTACTACTTAGAACAGAGTTTTGACAAAACAAACAAAAAACAAGCAAATGCATTTCAACAAATAAAACTTACATTTACAGAAAGTTAAAACAGTTAATTAATAGGAGGTGCACAGGCCATTGTTTTGAGTGATTTTAGTACATCTGGAGTGTGGTCACAAGTTTTCTCCTCCACAGGTCGAATACCAAACTCAACATCGGTGAATGTTATAAAGTATATTCTGTACTGAAGGTGCTGAAGTTAGCCAACCAAAAATGGAGAAACACTGTAGTCAAGTGACAAACCTGAAGAACATTAGTTTAAATATCAATTACTAAGTACACTATTATGCTGTTTTTCAGAAACTTGAAGAAACTCTAGATCACGGGTGTCCAAAGTGTGGCCCAAGGGCCATTTGTGGCCCTTGGAGTGATTTTGTGCAATCCCACAAATTTGGCCTGTCCAGCAGGCAGATACAGATGGAGACTTTTTATTTTTAATCAGGATAAAATTATTACCAACACAATTCTCTTACAGTGGAAAGTGGAAAGTGCAGCATAAAGTATTTGTCTTTTTAGAACCAATCTTTTAATGATAAGTAGAAAAACGTCCATCCAGAGAGTTTGATTGTGAAGCCGACTTTGCTGCATCCAAATCACCTTTTGTTTAAAACCCTTTCAGCCCTAAAAGGAACCAAACTTGGTGTCAGTAGCACTGGTTCCAAGAGAATCTATTGGTTGAACTGGGATAACTACAGCAAGTGTTTTGAGAGAAAGTGACTCAAATCTTGTTCCTCTATCTGAGAATAAGTTAGTTTAATAGGAATTTTAAAACTATTATATTTAGCATTTTTTCAAAATAAAATATTTATCCTCAATGCGACTTGGCATCAATATTTAACACACAATCACAATCAAGTACATAGGCCAGTTTAAACAACGGGGGCTAATAAAAAAGTCAGGAATACTACTGAGTAATTTCACTTAAACATAGACCATATGTTTAAACACATCAAACACTAGATGTCATTCAAGGTACATGACCTGAAAATATTAGCTCTGTGTCCAACAAAGGATTTTTTGGGCTATTTTTCCAAAGATCAAAGGTGAGACTTCAACTTTTGCCAGTAAACCACTTCCAATGATTGGCCAGTGATTACCATATTCAAAATATAGCATCAGAGTGGTACCGTACAGAACTCTGTGCCAGTCTGTGTCGTGTCAAGCTTCGGCCATAGCCGACCGTTGGCTCTTCTGGCACGTCCTCTTGGTTTAAAACGGTTTCTTTTCTCTTTGACTTGATTATTCTTTGCTTTTGGTCTTCTTTGTGAGGTAGCTTTGGTAGTAAAAGTTACTGAAGAGAACAATGAGGCTCAGAGAATAGGCCAACACGACAGCGTTCATGGAGTCGGGGAAGTCGCAGTCGGCATACAGATTGTAGGCGGTGTGCATGGTGACGACGAAAAACTGCAGCTGATCAGAGAGACAAGAAGATGGCAAATGACTAAAATGTGGACTCAGGAGACATCAGCAACACAAAACATATTTATATTAACCGTAGGGGAGATGTCATAAGCAAAAAGTTCATCTGTACGGAGCAGAGAAGCACATTTACCTTAATAATAAGGAAGAACTGAGCAAAAGTTTTGACCTTCTAATCAAATGGTTCGGTTATTAGGAAAAATAAGTTGATTAAAAAAACTTGTTTTGCTTCTCATCTATTAAAGTTTCTTTGTTTTCTATTAATTTTTTTTATTATGTCTTTAAAAGTTCTTTGTTTTCCAACTACAATAGTAGAATACTTTAAATAATTTGATATGTTCTTACAAATGAATCTTGTTCAAAGCATCAAGATTGATTGTCTTATTTCTTGTGTTCTGATTATATAAGCCTCCAAATTTAAGGAAAAGTTCAGCATTTTTAAAAGTTAGGCACTGGGAGGTTTTTATTAGTAATGGGTCATCTACATATGGTAAAAAGAGTTTGTAGTTTGTAGAAAAGTAAATAGAATCTTGAGAGAGGAGGAACGCTACATGTTAATTTAGGTAATATCATTTTCAAATAAAATGAAAATCTTGATATCTGGGTCAACACAATTCTCTACAGTTTCCTGCAAAAGTGACACCAGGGAACTATAACTAATGATAATTTCACACATCCTAACCCACTATGATCAACATTTCCTCTAGCAGAGGAATATGTGCTGGTGGAGAACACCAG